>NC_064874.1:7690000-7767500 GCF_943734745.1 Anopheles darlingi | reverse complement strand
TGTGACGATAAACAACGTCAATCCATCTAAAAGTTGATGTTCCAGAAATTAATTACGAAAACGCTGGCTTTCATTTCATTCATTAATTGTGCCGGTATCGTTTAAGAGAGCTTACTTGCTCCGTAGTTCCAAACAGTGCTACTAAAAGCAAAACAGCGTACTAACCTAGATCAACCCCTACGCTGGTCGCACATAATGACTCAATGGTTTTGAATCGGTTCTCCTATAAGGAGTGTTCCCTCGGTGTAACCTGCGGTGGAGGAGATTAATTAAATTTTATTCCACCAATCCGCAATCCGCATCACACATTGCCGCACCGCGTCGTGCCTGTCGCCGTGAACACACAACGCCAATCAACCCTACACACAGAAGGCGGCAAAGTTAAAAAGGGGTCCCACGAATAGGGATTGCGCCACAAGCAGCAGCAGGCCTCCAGGATCCCGATTCCGCGAGACCCCACGTGCTGGACTGGACGACGACAAGCTGTTGAAGTACCGTTGACAAGCTGCCGCTGCCGCTTGTTGCCCACCACGACGGTGTTTAGTTGCGTCAAAACATTGGAAACGATTGGCTCCGCCACCGTTCCACCGTCCTCCAACATTGCTTCCTCGTGCGCTTCGATTTGTCAATGGCCAATTGTTTGCGCGTTTTGCGATAACGGAAGGGTTCCCGACGCGGCGTATTCCAGGACCAGGAGAGTATTGAGATGCACGAAGTGCAATGGAAGGCCAACGAAAGGAACACGGCGAAGGAGCGTACATCACACCTGCATCACCGTTTCTGGCGATTGGCCTCAAGCCGACGACGACGCGTGGATGGTGAACGGTTTATCTCGTTGCTGTGTCGTTGCTCGGCGCGAAAGAGTTTCGGGGGCTTGTTGTAGCCTGTCCGCGTGCGTCTCTTGCGATCTTCTGCTGTCGCATTGCCGTTGGACGAAAGGAGTTATCTGATGGTTGCAGCATGTCACAGACCTGTTGTCCATTTTATGTCGCATTATGAAACGCATGTTTGCGTGGCCAATAGGTGGCTTGTTGGTCATACCGTACGAAGTAGTTTGATCCATTTAATGGAGTTACTTGGAAAATAGGTTTTTTTTCTTCTTATCAAATATCATCTTAATGTTGTCCTAAGACTTATAGCGAACAGTTCAAGTGATTATTCGCTTTGTCACAAGATGGATCACTGCTGGGCTGCCGTACATCGATCGGTCCGTCCTTCTGCAGCGCAAGGGGGGCCCATAGGACGACCAACCGAGGTACCAGCGATGATGCGGGAGTTGAATGATTTATTGACAAACTCTGCAACGACTGCTTGTCCTCGCGGTGGGTGACTGCAACTGACCGTAGTATTCGGCCACTACAAAGTCATCAGCCGGCCGATCGAGCGGCAACATAAACCGCATCGACGCGCAATACACCACACCACGGCGGGTGTCACCTTAGTGCCGTTTGTTCGAAACAGCTCGTAACTCTCCCCGTTGGAACGGAACACTCCAACGTCCCACAAGGAGACCTCCAGATCCACCTTGTCCGAACATCAAAAGATGCCCTGGTCCCGCGAGCCCACAGTCCCTGGATGCTCCCTGGTGACAGAGCAATGAGAATTGTCCACAAGTAGACTGCTGGGGGGAGACGGAAGTGCTGCGGTTTGCGAGGCTCATCATAGATCGGCAAGGCAATCGGGAGTTCAAATGTCGCTCGGTGTGGCGGTAAAACGAACCAGTCGAGCCGACGATGCCCTTATAAAGACATACAGAGAAATAGTAGAGAAAGGCCGACGCCGCTGCTATGCCAGGAGCCGCCACCGGTGGGGTGATGGTGGCGGATAAATGTCAGGCCTTGGTTTCGGTCAGTTTGTAGCCGGGAAAGTTTACGCCTAGCGTTGTTGGAGCGATCCATCTTCTGATAGGATTCACCTGTTTTATAGATTGGCATAGTTTTGGAAGTGAGCATCCTTGATCGGCTATACCTAGCTACCATGATTTATAGTTTTTTTTTAATTTTAAAACTATTTTAATATTGTTCGTATTTTAGATGACGGATTTTGCTATAAAGTGTGTCAAAGTATGTCACCACTAGAAACAAGAAAAAGCGACACAAATAAGGCATGACCAACATTGTATACGCTTCCGATGCACTGTAAAGCGCATCGCGAGCACCCCAGGAAGCGACCATAAATCGTGTAACATCAACCTAGATGAGCACCGCACACCGACCGGTGTGCCAAGTTTCTCTGCTACATCGTGTGTAGTGTCAACTGAAAATCAGCGGGGGTCCAAAAAGCATCCCACCTGAGACGTGTCCCAAACACAGTTCCTTTTGCGGATTGCCGAGAGCCAAAGCCCTTTCCAAGCAGCTTGTGTGTGTGGTGTGCTCCACACAGTGGTACCCAGCTGGATCGGCGGCCAGTCAAGTCCGTCCGTCTGCTGCCATCAAGTCTAATGATGTTGACGGATAATTTATATCACTTTACACGCCATGCTTCAAGGCAGTATCCGCTGGTCTGGTTTGGCCGATGTAACACCCTTTTCGCAAACAGAAGCCAGTTCTTTACACGAGCTGGCAAGAGCGACGATGCTTTGATTGATCGATTGAGCCCGCGGGGCGGCTAGGATCATGTATGTCCGGGAATGGTGGGAACGGTGTAGCAAAGTATGATCTTGAATTATGTATGCGCCCATCGAATGTTGAATGCTCCGATCCCAGCATCTCCGCTCATTCCCCAAAAACTTGCTGATCCGGAGCGTCAGCAGACCTGCCGCCCGTTTCCCGTTGAGTGACACATTGACTTACTACAGAATTCTCTCCTTCTCCCTCGTATGCCTTCTGTTTCGTTCCGTTGGACCGGTCGGATCGATGTCGACAAATAAGTGAAAAAAGCGAACCCATCGATCGATTATCTGTCACAATCGATTCCGAGTGATTCCAAGTTTCACGTGCTGGTCGAGGGTACAGGTGGTAATCGGGGCCAATGTTGCTGACAGGCGGATTGCATAAGCGAGCGGAAGAACACAAGAATTTAAATATTCTTTTAAAATCCTTCAACATTTCGCACCAACTGTCTGAATTCCAGGGGAGCGTCTTGTGTTTCATTCAATCTGCCACGATGCAATGACGGCCACTTAGCGCAGGCTGTGTTTCGTTGATTTCCTTTCGCAGGATTTTCGTTTTTTTTTCATTCATTTATTTCATGAAATTTCTGGTGCCTCTTATGGAATTATGGCAGTATTGCAAATCAGATAGCCAACGCTTCTTAGGTTCTACACTGGTGGCTACTTTGTAATAAATGAAAATTGAAAAACACAGGAATCCTGTGGCCTCGACAAGTAATTCGTGAAGTCGACTGGCTTGCAGAGGTTTACATTCATAAACAAATGCTGAACAAACCAAGAGTGGCATTCACACATTCATGATCAGTTGTAATCAAATCACTACCGGCGAAGAGTACCGACGAAAGAGGCATGATTTGAAGATTTCTTCTCTTGCACCATCGTCCCATTCCATCTGTCAGTGGCTGTCCGATAACGATAATGAGACTGCCTGCAACCTCGTCGATGCATTATTCATGGCGCATTCGCACGATGCTCGGAAGCCGGAGCCGAGAAAAGCCAAGCGGTCTGCGCGAGTTCGTTGAAATCACGCCCGATGACAGCCGGTGTGTGCGTGTGTGACCCCTTTCGAAAATCGCTAAAAGCGCATGCCAAAAGGCATCGGTATACTCGTTCTGCACACGTTATTGCTTCTTCTGATTTGTTTTTTAGGCTGGATGTTAATGCAGGTTCTCATGAAATCGATCATGAAACTGCGTTTTTGTTCGTGAGATTATACAACGAATTATACCCAGGTGCCGGTGTAATTATGAGCGCTGATAGATAAGAGTAGTAACGATTCCTTAAACTTTTAACCCATTGAACTCGCAGAACAGGATACTCAACGTGTATAATAAGATGAATGAATGATATTTTCTAGGCTAAAATAAGTGCGAGTAGTGCATTGATCTAACTTACCTTACTCTTGTTACAACCGACGAGTGATATTTGCCTGCCACAGAAGTCTCCGTCACCGTCGTCTTCCAGTGCAAAAGCTCACTAACTTTGAAATCAATATCGATACCGTCGCTCCATCGCAAACTAGCCGTGGGCTTATGATCTTTAATCCTTATTTAGCTTCAATGGATTTCTATGTATTTAAGCTTTAGAATATTTTTTGCTTGATCCGTTAGTTGAAACACTTTTGTCACTTTTGTGACGCAACAAAAAGCAACGTGTACTGTGATTGCTGAAAACATGAGGCTCACATGGCATGCTAAGAACCCTAGCAACTTTCGTGAGGTTTCGCTTTCTTAGTTTTTAGAAAAAAAACGTTGGTTCTTTTCCGATCATCAGAAAATATTATGAAATATATTTGGGATAAATATTTGCAACTGAAATATATTATATTACAGTTTTATAATAAAAAAAGCGTACAGATTATCACATTTGCAACACCAAAGTTCAATATATCAATATTGTTATTTCATAATATCATCAATAAATGGTTCTTACGCATTTCAACACCCAACAGGTGGTCGTATCTGTTCCTTCTCACCCTGCATCGAACAATCGATGCGCGTGTGTGAGGCACTCGCGGAACACGGTTTCATTGAGGTGCAAAATTTGGAGGTACTACAAATCGAAGACATCGTGCGTACGCGCAACGTACCGGTAATGGAGCTCGAGTTTCTCAAGACGAAGGTAAGCACGTGTTTCCTTCGTATTCCGTTTGGATATAAATTGAGAGTTCCCCAAAAACTAAAACTTTTCTTCCGATTCTCATGTTCCAGAAAACAAGCGAAGACAAGGACGCGAAGACACCGCGGGAAAGCAAAAAGTATATTACCTCATCCGCACCGAATACTATGGCTGGCCACACCGGTTACCTAACAATCGCCGAGCTGCCACCCCTCTTTGCCCGGTAACGACGCAACACTAACGGTATCAATATGCACGTGTGCGCTGTCAAAGTGGACGAAAAAAGTTTTCATTGAATGGGAGTGTTGATTACAAGAAATACAAGCTAATGGAGCAAAATAATTTGGAAACGAGCACGTGCACCTTCTGCAGGGACAACTCTTTTCAGCTACACCAATGACACCTGACCTCAGTACAAGGAATATTCCGACTCTGGATGCAGGTCATTTATGTTCGTTCTTAGTGTAGCTCAAAAATGAAGTATTCACTTCTCTGTGCATCGTTACTCGTCGAGTACTCGGTTTTTCTCTCAAATTTCGGAGTCGATGGCCTCATCTCGATTGGTGCATGCGTTAATGTTGGGAATTCATGGAAATCAATTGGTCCTATCGAACGTCGAGCGCGTCCCGTGGCACTTTACCCCGATAACCATGGCCATAGTCCATTCAATGTGGTTAACGGTATGGAGGAGCTTGGCAATTGTGTTGATGTACGCATTTCCTTCGAGTTTCCGGTACTCAATGTGACAGTAATCTGTGGGAAAGAAGACTACGCGAATCCGGAGAAACGAGATGCAAATGTCCAATGCCCAAAATACGAATCAGGTGTACTGTGGTCCGTGGCCGATCTCGTCTTTATCGAGTACGATCATTTCCGGTATGAGTTAAGAAGTTGCGCAGGTTTGAACAAATCACATGCCTACCGTGGCTACCTGATGCTGACCGACATGTTTGAGCCCCGTTCGCGTTCGCCGCTCAAAGAGCTACCGATGTGGAAACAGCGTATAAATGATCCGGATGCCCTTTTGTTCCGGTATGATGGCAACTGCGAAAAATGTAACTTCAGGAATGAGTTTGTCGTTGTCATACCATCACAATCCAATCAACCCCTGGAGGCGGCTAAACCGTTCTGTGTTGATGGTCAATTGGCAAAGTTCATTTCCGACCCTCGGTCAACGTCGGAGGCTGATTCTGCCGGGTATAATTTTAGTTTCGGATCGACTTCGGTACCACTGGCACTGCTGGTGGTGACGCTGATCGTGATCGTTATGATGGCGTTACGCAGCATGTGCATCAAGAAATCGGCCACCCGAGTGGTGTCACCAGAGTTGTCCGAACGCAGCCGGAAGAGCAGCTTGGTCGTCGAGCGTTTATCGGCCTACTAACGCATTAAGTCCGCCAATGTCCCATTCCCTTCGAAGATCGCTATCAATAAATCGATTCGCAGAAAGTTAGCAGTAAGATGTATTTGAAATTATTCAGTATTAGTATAGGAACTTTTTAATGCAACAATCACAAGTGATGCGACAGATTTATGTTTAGGCGCACATTAGTGGCGCTAATACTAGTATAAGGTTAAATTAACATGTACGGGGTGTGGTCGTTCAAAACCACGGATACCAACCACTATAGGCGATCCCGAGCAACTTTCCATCGGTGGCCAACTCGAGCAGCATAGCTACCTGCAGCTCGATAGGCAACGTCAACACATTCCCTTGCAGCGCCGCCTGCACTTCTTCCGCTGCCGATTGTACAATGGCCAGATACCCGACAAGGTGTTCCCGCTGTCGAGCCACAATACCCTGCCGCAACTCATCCATCAGTAATCGTTTCGGATTGGCTCCGCTGAGCTTCTGCATAACAATATCGACCCGGGTTTGCGGGTTCCATTCCTGGAATCGATCGCTAACAGTACTACCAGCAGCACGTGCTCCGTCCTCCCTGGCTGCCGTCCGCTGTTTTGCCGTCTCAAGCCAATCCAAGGTCGGTTCCCGGATAAACACCTCCAGACAGGCACGCAACAGCTTCCGGGCATCTCGCAAACATTGCAGCGTATACAGGTGGCACTTGTGCAGGATGCCCGACAGCCGCAACGGTTCCATCACACCGATGAACTGAGGCGTTAGACGGAAAGGGACAAGCTCCGGTATCGGCAGATCACGGGTTCCGGCACCGAACGCTAGCCCAAAGTCAACACCCGCCAGCTTACCGGTTGAGCGCTCGAGCACAATATTGGAAAGATGACGATCGCCGATTCCGAGCACCCAACACGTAACGTTCATCGTAGCCAACGATCGTCCAAAGTTCATACGCAAGCGATAGAACGCCTCCGGCGAGACGGACATATCGAACAAGGCACGCTTCAGCGTATCCGAGCGAATTGTTTGCTTCAGCTCGATGTACTTTAGTGCCAATCGTCGAGGATCGCCATATGCAGCAACCCTCCCATACAGATCCGAGGACTTCAGCACGGAGTTCGTGATCGGTTCATCCACCGTACCGTGTCTCGAGGCTTGTAACAAAAAGCGCCCATATTCTTCGAGCACATAGTTCGGACCACGATCGTTGGGGTTATAGCGCGATGTTGCCCGCCGAGCGATATCCTTTAGCGACACCGTATCCTCAAGCCAACCGATCAGCCCATAATCACGGCGTATCGGGATGACTTGGTAGGAGCGCAGCTCCAGCCGTTGCTCCCGGCAACAGCGATCGTATCGCAGCCGGTATGTGATCTCTTGCTGCAGCTGCTGAATACGCTGATCCTGGCGAAGATCCTCACCGGATTTGGCCAGGAATCGATGTGCTCGTCCATCGCTGCCCCGAAACGTAAGCAGCACGGGAGCACGAAGGGTCGCATCGAAAACCGTCACCTCGGGTACAATCTTCACAATCCGCACACCATGGTTGGTCGCACTTGGCACTCGGTCATCACGTCCGTACTGAGCCGGCAGTTCGATCTGGTCTTGCTGATTGCCACTGGAATGATAATCCGCCAACCAGGGTGACAGATCCTCAAGACGTAGTGGCTGCGAACGTGGCGTTCTTAACTCTGCTTCCAGCTCAGCCATTCGCTCCAAGATCTGGTTCCGTTCGTCGACAGGATGCAGATCGGCTAGCGCTGTTAGCTGACGAATGTGCGGTAACAGTTGCAGGTACGCACTTCCAAACCGACGATCACCATCACCCGCAGGAAACAGTCGCATTCCATCGGATGTTACTAGGGCATTCTCCACAATCCGACGATGTTCGTTGGCGTCGGTTACGGTTTGCACTTGCTCCCTAAGCTTCGCGAGCACCGCAAGAAGTCGCTTGCCGGGAATGGCAACACGGTACAGCTCTTCAACGAACCGATCCATCAAGGGGAACTGTAAACTCGATCGAATGCGTGCTATGAATGGCCGGAACGCATCACCATTTGTTGATTCCAACGACAGGCGCATGGGGAAGTACAGCGCCATCGGATACTCACGGACGAGCCTCTGCAATAGCTCATCCAGAAAGCTTCCCTCCGGGCCGGCATCATTAACCGTTAGCCGAAGGTAGGAAAGAATCTGTGGAATCCACGGGAGGAAGTGCCAAGTCGGTACCGTGCTCGCTTGCTGAATGAACTCTTCCCGAAGAGTGTCGTTGTGAAGGTTGCGTAGTTGAAGTAGGACGGGAAACAGCTGGCGTGCTTCATCAGAACCATACTGCATAGCGGCGAGAAGCGAGGTGACCAGTTCTCTCTCAAGTAGGCACTGTTCCGCTTCCGCTTTGGTTGTATCGAGTGACTCATAGCAAAACTGGGCCATACGAAGGTACGCATCGGCAAGTTCGTCGGCGGATGTTGCGCGTTCCACTTCCGCCTGGTTGCCGAAAAGTGGTGGCCGACCAGCCGCCATCTCTTTGATATTCGACTTCAGGCAGCGCAGGGAGAAGTTATGTAAAGCGTCGGTTTGCGACCAATCAGCACTTCCATTGCCGCTATCTTCTTCTATCGATTTAAGGATGTCCAGTACTGCATTAGAGTCTCTAGGATCAAGAGGTTTTTCAGTGGAAGTTTCATGGAAATAACGAGCGTAGTTATACAGTTCTTTCCATGCTGCACCCAGCGCACGCGGGACTCTAGTCTCAGTGGTAGTCTGGTCCTCTTGCTTCGTCAGCTCCGACAACTGTCTGAAGCATTTAATCAACTGACGGCCGGAAGAGCTGGACGAGGATTCCTTCAGACGAAATCGATCATACTGTGCACGGGCTACACGACGGCGCAGCAGATACTCCTTACTAATTGATCCTCGCCCCGAAGCGGGGTTTGCTTCGTCAGCTTGTAACCTTGCGTTCACTTTGCCGGCGTACTTGATATTGTTCTGCACAGTGGCTACTTCCAACAGACGGAGCTCCAACTCTAGCAGCAATTCGGTAAGTTTCGACAGAATGTTTGAACCCGTTACTGTCTCATCCGCCGTGGTTAGCTTTCGTTCCAGTTGTTCCAACAGAAAGCGTCGATACGCTACGAGCGCATCCCACACGATCAAGGAATCCGTGGTCAAGGGCATCGCATATCGCCACGCAACGGCCAGACTTGCCATCCCAGCAACTAGCTGATCCGACGGGAGTTCTAGCAGCACGCTGTAGCCACGCAATTCGCTCACTTTGCGTACTACTAGCAGACAGGACGTCCGATACACCTCCGACAGTACGCCAGCACAGTGCCACTCTTCCAGAAACTGTCGTTGCGTTTGATCTGCGTATAACCGCGCACGGACCATCTCTCCACAGGCGATCTGAAGGGCGCTCAGTTCTTCGCCAAACTGCTGTCGGATGCATGAAGCACGATCCGGGATGTGCATCCACTGTTGTAGCAGCTGACAGAACTCACGACCTCGCTCATCACCGACCAAATTACGACGTACGCTCGCATGCATATACCCCGGCAGCAGGTGCTCCTGGTTCCAATCATCAGTCCAGAGCTCCTCGTAGCTTGTCACCTGATCGCTGACGAGCAGCAGCACCGAATCCCACTCAGCCAGCCGGATCAAGCACTCGCAGGCGGATTTGTAGCAAAAGTTACGCTCTTCAACCCGTACCGCGGTCATCGCCGTCGCCGAATTGATCATATCCAGGTATGCGCGGTATGCGCGATCGTATCGCCCTAGCGCCTCCAGATCGATCGCCTTCCGCAACCGTGGATCACTGTCCCATTTCTCGCCGAAGATGCTCGCTACCACGTCGTGCTCCTGCAGGGCATGGTATAGAATGGAGAGCTGCAACCAGTGTGCTGCTTCCGATCGCCCATCAACATTGACCGATCGCTCCTCGTCAAACTCGTCACCATCCGCTAGCTTAGCCTCGAGGTAGAGTACGCCCATCGTGAGCATATTGCTGGAACCAGCTACCGTGGCGACCGTACGCGGACCAAGCTTCATCCGCCCGGAAGTTATGCTGCCGAGGGTTAGCTCCATCAACGCACCGAAGAGATTTGGATCACAAACCTTCGATGATTCCAGTATCCGCTGGACGGACGAATCGAGTTTCTCCAGGAAATGGCGTCGTTCTTTTTCCTCATTTTGTCGAGCGGAGGAGTCACTACCTTCCTGCCGCAATCCCTCGACTAGCCCATTGAAGATCGCTACAAAGGTTTGGCGGGCGCAGGTCGCATCACGCCGACAGAGGGCTTGCAGTGGCAGCAGAAAGGCAAGAAGATTGATCTGCAGATCGGGATAGTCGGCCAAGCGATAGCGACGATAGAGGGTTACCGATTGGGCTCCAGCAGCCCGTCGCTGTCGCTGTGCGGTATGCTGCCGATCGATTGCCCGTGTTACGAATTGGCGTCGGCTCGTCTCACTATCACGTAGAATGCGTTTACGAAGTCGTTCGAAGGTTTGCTCCGCCTGGAAAGCCGCTTGCTGCTCCGGTTGCCCAACACCATCTTTACGCCGTGAGCGACGATCAAGTTGTAGCGAACTTGCCTCAAAGAAAAGCGAATGCTGCGTTGGCAACGCGAACGTATCCTGGCCTTGCGTGTAGCGGACTGGATCCTGTGTCGGTTCGAACAGTTGTGTATCGGCACGATCGCCTGACCCGGCAAACTGGGTCGCCCTGATGACAACCTCCATCTGTGATCCGGTACCGGTGTGTAGCTGTGGTCGTTGCAAGACAGATTCCGTGAACAGTGGTACTGACAATGTGCTCTGATGTTGCCGTTTCGGTCCCGTCTCGATGGTGTACTCGCGGAACTTCACATCAGCCGCCAGGTATTCGTGGAGGAAAAGACGTTCCTTCGATTCCCTGCAGCGAATGGCAGGATCGAACAGGAGCGCAACGGCGCAACCGAGGAAGTCCGTTTCAACGGACGGATCATACAGTTCTGCAAGCAGGTAATGGAATCGCTCCCGTACATCCGACGGCAGTCGACCAGAATCCGTGAGGTACTCGAGTATGCGCACGCGAACCGAGGAGCCGGATGCATTCGGTGGCTCGGTATCGGCTAAACCTCTTATCAGCAACCTCCAAATGTTCTTCTGCTGTTCTTCAGACAGCTCTCGAGCGCGTGTTTCATGGATGTAGATCAGAATCTCGAATGCAACTGCACGCACTTCGGGAGTACTGGCAAGTGGCTCGGTTATAACCCTTCCAACAGGATCGATCAGTTGTACCAACTCTTCCAGCTCAGTGATCAGCGGCAAGGCACGGTTCAGCAGATGTAGGGTTGGAAGTTGTAGTTCAGCCTCACGCAACAACGATGCAAGACCCATTGAGGCCAGCTCACGATATAAATCGGAGCCAAACCGTTCCAGGCGACCGCCTAGCAGCAGCTCCAGACATATGCGCTTCTCCGGCACCGACGCCATCGGCATGCGGAAGCTAACGATCGACAGGAATGGGTCGACGATGGATGGGAACGCTTTGCTGGCTTCGGAAAGGATTTCCAAAAATTTACGTCCCTGTGAGCGTTGCATCGTGGAAAGCAGCGCAATACATTCGCTCCGGTAAAAGACGATCAAATCAGACGGTCCGCTTGGCTGGTCGACATCGTCCTCCGGAACACCGTCAGGAAAGAGCCGAGCCATCGATAATCCCAACAGTTGCGCCGCTGGTCGATAGATGGTGCTATTCGCGGCACTCAAGGACTGCATTACCGCTCGTACGTACATCAGCTGGCTGCTATCAGTCCATGGTGTCAACCTTCCAGCACCATTCAGCAGCACGATCGTTCCAAGCTGTAGCCCAGTGATTAGTTCGAACGATGCCCGATCATCCTGCTGCGTCGCGGCCTGCGTCGATGTCTGCGTCGTGGCCAGTGTCAAGTTCCTCGTTACCATTCCATACAGTAGCTCCGTCGGTACGACCAACACTTGGTGCCACTGGCGTATTACGGCTCGTGTCAATTCCAAGTTCAACCGAAACACTTCACGCTGGGCACGCTGCTGACAGCAGTGCTTCATGATAAAGCGCAGCAACGCGCTGGCCAGCTGGGTCATCTCCACCGACGAAAAAACTGAGACGCTTTCCATTCGGGCTTCCTCAATACCACTCCACTCAAGTACGAGAGCGAACAGATCCGTTACGAGTGTGTTCAACCCTCGGTGGAACACCCGTTCATCGACGATCAGCTGCATGATCGGAGCGATCAGTAACGATGCGTGTGGCTTCAACTCGGCGCGACAGTTGTCGATCAGCTTGGCCAGAAAGAGCCGCACGTTTGGCGGTTGCTCGGGATCGTTGAAGGAATCGGCTATAAAGCGTACCACCGGTTCGATGGCGATCTTCGCCTGTGCCATATGCTGCAAACATCCACAGACCGTCGCCATTACTTCGTGCTCGTTGATTCGGGTTCGTTCGAGTGGAACCGCCGACTGGGAACCCTTCTGTCGGAGTGCCAGCTCGGTCGCATCTCGCTGAGCAAGCTCACGGGCAGATAACACGACCGAGTGGTTAAGATCGTAGCGTGACACTTCCTGGCTGAGGGATGATTCTGTCACCACCGACAGATCGGTTCCAGGATTGTGCCGAACGGTTCGTGAATCCATCTCCCGGCGGATCGCAATGCGCTTCTTGATGATGCCGGGCACTTCCACCAGTTCCTGGCTCGCCTCCAGGTATAGTGTTTCGTCACGGCAGTCCACCAAATTGCGCCAAAGGTATTCCCGTTTTTCTCGGTTCTCACGAAACAGCAGGACGGAGTACATGCGTGGGTCATCGTTGGTGTTGGAGATCAGCGCCACTAGGGCACGATAGGCGGCACACTGGTACTGTCGATAGCGTTCGGCCACCGTCCGGTCATCACCAGCCCGAAATGGCAATCGGCGAGCGGTATGGGCCCGTTTGCTAAAATCCCCTATCAATCGATTACCGCGCACCTTCGCTACGCTACCATCGAGCGGTGCGTACAGCACCCGTGAAACGGTACAATCATCGGTCAGCAGCATGGACCGTGGTAGCAGGGCTGCATACTGTTCAATCAAGCAAAAGCCACCGGCTCGATCGACGAGCGCATGCTCTAAATCCCAGCCGCTGCGATTAGCCAGCTCTACCTCCACCAGCTGCGCTATCGCGCGAATGTTTCGACGATAGAATGCGATAATCGTATCGTAGCTACAGCACCACTGACCGGTGCGTAGATAGCGATGCAATATGGTAAGTCGGACGGCCGGTGCATAAGCCTGATCCACATACAACGCCCACAAATCCTGCAGTCTGGCACACTGCACCTCAAAAGATTGCTTCTGGAAGAATCGTTCGATCGCAGTACGAATCTGACGTTCGGCAATGTGGCCCTTACCGTGCGGGGCCGTCATCTGTACGATCGACTTCAGCAGCAGCGGTGATCGCGATACGACGAGCGCATCAAGCAGACGCTCCAAACAGTTGACGAATCCAAGCCGCTGCGGGCTGTCGGGCGGGAATTCCGTCGATCGTAGAGGGAAGTGTGTGTCCTGTAGCTTCTCGAGAGCAACCTTGATCGGTTTGTGTCGCTCCTCGTCGTACTCCTCCGGGCCGAGTATGGTCGGTAGTAGCACGATCGCTTTCGTTTTCAATGCGATCTGCCTGGACTGATCCGCTATCAGGCTTATGAGCCACTGCACGTAGCTGGGGCCAACTTTCGTCCGCATCTCCCACAGTGGAAACGGACAGATCATTGCCACGTTGGCGAACAGTGCGATCAGCTGTTGGTCGGCGGCATCAAAACGGTTCTCCTGCGTTCGGGAACATTCGAGAATCAGGTTCCATCCTTGTACGAGTAGCGTATCGGTCAGCAGAAGTAACATATCATTATCCGCCGCGTGCTTCCGGTATGCGTATTCCATCAACTCGCAAAGCAGCTGCACGATGGAAGAGAAGTTATCCTTGCTCAACGAACTCAGGAATCGTGGAAGGCTCGAGGCTGGGTTCGTCAACACCATTTCAAAGATGGCTATTCCAAAGCACGCTACAAAGTGTTGTCCATGTAGAATAGCTGGCCGAAGCATGGTATCGCTTAGGCAGCATGCGATCGTTCGTTGCAGTAGCTCTGAATCGCTGCTGATGGACAGTGCATAAACAGCTTGCAGCAGGATGGTTCCGAATCGTGCTGCCGATGGGGTCAGTATCAGCTGCACTCCATCACGCCCAACAACTTCAAAGCAATCATTCAACAACTTTTGAGCAATATGTTGAAATTGGTCGCGATCGGAGGGATCTTGCAAGACTCGATTCCGGTGATGCTTGGCGAGGAACAGCAACCCTTTGGCACTTTTCTGGTCGAGCTCATTGACTGTTTGCTGTACGAGAAGTGTCACGATACGGTTTCCAACTTCCTCAATCACCCTGATCAGTCGTTGCGTAAGGGCCGACGCTACCTGAAGTCTAACTCGTTGTGAATCGTGTTGGAAAAGGCCTTCAATCAGTAGGATAAGATTGTTCCAGAGAAAACCCGATTTGTCTACCGATTGCTCCGGGCTGATCGGAATACTGCAGTCTAAACCAAACTGTTGCGATTCAAAGACAAGCGTCAGCAGAAACTCGTTCGTTGAATCATTCTCCCACAGCCCGATATCGGACGGTCCGGCATTCAGCTCCCTCACATTTACCAGCACAACTAGCAGCTCTACAATTTGTCTTACTAGGCCGGCACGAAGTGCATCGAAGCGTACGATCTTATCGGCATTCATACGCAGTTCGAAACTATCCGACAGCGTCTCCATATTGCCCTGGGGATCGATTAGCAATATTAATCCATGTAATGAGAGCATTACCACCGACTGAAGACAGTAACGGACGACAGGCAGGAGCGAAGCCACTACTAATCTATTCGCCGCCTCCGTTGCGAGAAGCTTCTCCTTCAGCAACCAACAACACATATCGATGCTGGCATGCAGGTACTCCATCCACAGATATACGTTCGCAACGAGTGGTACAGCTCGTTCGCTCCGTAGACTATCCAACGTTGGTGCTTGGGCGATACCTTGACTGGCATCATCGTGCAGGCAGATTGATTCGAGTTCGCTGGTCGGTACGTGTTGCCGCAAGAAATCGGCTGCGCAGGTAACACCTTGGATGTTGGATGCAAGACGCACAAACAGCTTCATACACTCACGACGATAGCGATGCTGCCGGTGGGCGCATTGACGGAATAGCCACAGTACAACGTCTTTCAGTCGACCGCCACCGATCGTCGGTGGAATGATCTGCCGGTACTCCGGATGGATCGATTCGCAGGAAGGAGCAACATCGTATAGCGCTCGTCTCGTGTTCAACACTTTGCCCAAATGAGCCAGTGCCAAAGAGAACTGCTCCAATGCATCACCATCTGCCGAGACACTCAGCTGCCCCACCCCGGTGAGCCCGGCTAGATCCTCCGTTAGTACGAAACCGGCCGCAAATGCCGCCAGTAGATCCACCAGGTACCGCACTAGATGATAGTCCTCTTGGAGCAGCAATCGGAAAAGATTGTTAAACGCCAAGGCTGCACCGTAACGTCGAGCAGCGTTGGATTCCATGGCGTACGTTCGGAGACCATCCAGCAGTGTACATTTAATCCGACGACGATCTTCAAATGATGCAGTACCGCCACTTTGCCGATTAGCCCACTGCAGGAACTCACGCAGTGCACGTACGGCTAGATCCCGCACCGCGCTCTCTTGCCGATGAGCGGTTGCATTAAGCAGGCATTCCAGTAGGGTCGAAGTTCCCTTTTGATTCATCTTGGACGGTTGGGTGAGATAGTGAACGATCTGGAACAGTAGTGGTTCAAACATTTGGCAGACAGCCACATCCGTATCACAGCTCAGCTGCAACAAATAATCGCATAGCTCGGACCTAAAAAAGCAAAGTAAATGAACGAACAATATATAAGTAATGAAATGCATCGTTTTTGGACCCTTACCCCACGGCATAAGTGTCCAATTACGGTTGCTCAATTTACAATAGCTATTTCCCAATTCCCAATGAGCATGTTCTATTAAGTGGTGTTTGATGTGTTTTTGACTCGAGCAGCAAACTTTCTAATAAACTATAACCTTTAAAAAGGATTGAACTACTCCTAGAGCAATGCCACATCGGGCGTTAGTTCCGTTACAAGTGCTGCCCAACGATGGGCAACGTAATCCTCAAACAAATCGGTGTTCTCCTCGTGTTTTGTTTAGGATCATCATTAGCCATATTAAGACCAGATGAGGCTATCAACACAAACAGCTCGTTATGTGTCACAAACGAGCAAAACTGGATGCATTATGGAAATTTTCAGATCGAGGCTAAGATTATACAGTTATTGCCGACAGGATCGGGTTACTGTCCGCTCGGTTGCTTTGCCGGTATGCAGTTCAAGGCTCGGTGCGTCAACGTCATTATAACTCTACAGGATGGGCTCCTGAATGTGACCATGTTTTGTGATCAAGTCCGGTCGGAACCTGCAATGCGCGTAACACCAAAACTACCACCCGTAGTAGCAGCCAATTACGGGGTTAGGAATGTGAGAGAAAAAATCTTCTACCTTAATGCGTGCATGCGGGGCGGGGTCTATGGTGTTGAGTACAGCTGGATGCAACTCCAGGAGTCGGTAGTGTTTGACCCAAATACCATTGTAAGTCGTCAGCTCACTAGAGAGAAAGACTATTACATAGGAAATCACTTTTCCTACCACGATATGCATTGCAACTGTAGCTACTACAGTGAGGTGCTGTACCGCGTGTTTGGAGAAAGTCCACATGTCGATTCTATCTTTCATGAGGTAGTATACCTAACGGTGGGTTGTATCATTTTTGTGGTAATACTGAGTCACGTGATTGTCAGGCAGATTAGGAAGGTAGCTGCACGAAGGGCCCGTATGTGGAAACGCTCAAAAAAGACTGCAAAAATACGTGAAGCGATTGAAAGAGAGAAGCAGCAGGAGGATCGGAGGGGCATTGAACCATCATCAATCGACAAGAATGACACACCAGGCCAACTCTAATCTGAATCTGAAATACTGTTTCACAATCGTCGTGTTACCCACCCCCCTTTTATCTTTTATCTATCTACATACTTCCTACTTACCACAATCCAGTAAGCTCATCCTGATAGTGTATTCCAAGCAGATATAGAATGAGCGTGTGTAGTATCTCACATGCTACCAGCTTCGTCGCTCGATCACTCGATCCAAGTGCCAACTGCGCCACCCTGCCAATAAGATTGTCCAGTTTGATGCAAGGTCGGATGCCACTCGCACACAGTAAGCGTAGCTCAATGGACCGTTCGCTTTGAGCATTCCAGCGAACCAACGAACCACTGATGGTGCCTTGCGTGCTGCAGTCCACCTCGAATCTTCCTAACGTTCCGTCACTCTCTTCTTCGCGTTCCTTCTCTACCACCAACCAGCAACACTCATTCGGTTGCAAGTCGGCCAGAAAGTTCACGATCCGCAGCTGGAACGTTACCAACTCCGACACTTCGTCAATCTGCTCCGTACGGTGCTGTTCCTTGATGCGTTCAATCTTTTCGGACGAAATGTTAGCCGTACGATTACGATGAAATCGTACCAAACGTCGGCTAGCCGCCAGGGAAGGTAGCGTTGACTCACGGGCAAGTAGATACGGTTCTAGTAGGGGTAACACCTGACGGAGCAGTTGCTCTCGTTGGGCCGCGTGGATAGGTGGATCACGGAACAGTACCAATCGTTGCAGACATCCAAGTGCGGCTCGGGCAATCGACAACAGGGTTCTACCCAGTCGGAATGCCACCTGGAACACGGCTACCATGAGGGGTTGCTGATGTTGTTCATCGTCTACGAATTCGACCAACATTCGGACCGGAACGTTCAGCACGAAGCGTAAGCATGCGAGCTGAAGCTCGCCACTGGCATGTAGGGCCCGTACTATTGTCCGCTCTACATACGCCACCAACAACAGAGCGGTAGATTTGGATTCGAAATCATTCGCCCGACGAAAGTAACCATTTCGTTCCGCTATGGCGACACCAAGTTCAATCAGCTTCACGAATCCGCTCACAAGTGGATGGTCCACCGATTGCTTTACACACATCTCGAAGTAACGACGGATCCACTCGAGGAACGATTCATCCAGATGCTGCGATCCTTGTAGCACGTCCCGGTACAGCTCAATCAGATTGAGGAAGATGTGAAAATCTTTTGGTTTGACCGGTTCGAGATTAAGGTTGGGATCGCAGAAATACATTCCTTTTGCAAGGTCGCTCTCGTTGTTCAATACTCGTTTTTTGGTGGATAAATCCAGCTTCTCGATGATGACGAAAAGAGTACGCATGAAGGAGCGGAAGATGGAACGGACGAGCTGTTCATTCGGCACCCTTTTGTCACCCAACAATCCCTTCCAGAGGGGAAGATAATTCTTATAGGTCACCGTCTCACGCTTCCAATCAAATTCCTGTGCCGTATCCGATCGGCCGTTCGGTGGATCGTATGGCAGCTTATGGGAACAGCTCCAAATGATTCCTTGCAGCACGACATTATCAAGTAGCAGATCTAACGCACTGCCACCTAGCTTGTGTATGTTTGCCAGCGTACAAGCTAGTGAACGTACGATCAGCTGATGGTACACGGTGCCCAGATGGTAGAAGTCGCGAATCAACGCAACGATCATCGTTTGCAAAGAAACGAGCTGTACCGTGGACAGTTCATCAACTTGTGTCAAGATTTCCGACAAGGACTGTACGAAATCGGGCAGATCTTCCAATCTATCACCAGCTGCAGTTGAAGATTCACCACAGATGCACTCGATACGTTCCAGTACGATCGTGAGCAGTTCTACGAGGGATGCGCTAGCATCGGTCAACCGATGGCATGGTCCAGCCATAATACCGAATCCTCGGATGGCGATGCGTACATCCAGTCGTTCGGCGTCGGCAGTGTTGAGAAGCTTCCGATAGTATGCCAGGTATCGATTCAGCACCTGTACTGCTGATTGTCGTTCAGAAGCTTCTGGTGACTGGTTTCGTCGCAAAAGGGCATGCGCTAGCTCGCCGTGGAAAGCGTAAAGTGCGGCCAAACCAATCCGCCGATCGTCACGGTTACTCGAACGAATACATCGGTCAGCAAGAGCCGCCTGCCAATGCGTGTGATCGTTGTACAGGAAATCACCGAAGAGTGCTGCATGGTTCGCCAACAGTTGGAGCGCATTCCGAAACACGATCCGCTCAGATCGTAGCTCCTCCCAGGGGGACAGTTTCTTAACCAAAAGGTAAATTCGTCGCCGTATTTCCAGCTGTTCGGCATCGGGCGCGAAATTATGCAGAAACAAATCCAAACCACGGACGGCTCCAGCTAACGATACCAGCGAAAGGTTGTTCTCCTCCAGCAGCTGGCTTTCAGCAGACCCAACAAACACCTCTTGTAGCCGGATCGGTTCGTTAACGTACTGCGGGAAGGTTTTGGACAGCTGACCGAGCAATTCGAACAGATTCTGCTGAAACCGGTGCGGGGGTTTCCGTTGCTGAAACACCGGCAACAGATCGGCAACGAGTGTGTTCAGCTTTGAGTAGCTACTGGCATCGAGACATCCATACGAAATGCTATCCTGTAGGACGAGCGTGGCCAGTTCACGTTCTCGCGCCGTCACGGCAGTGGAGGTGATGTACCGAAGCGCAACGGACACAATCCGATCGATCCATTTGCTAGCGAGCCGCGAATGTTTTTCGATCGTTTTGCGAAACAGCTCGAAACAATCTTCGTTGGCCTTCGCAAACTGTTTCGCAGCGGCAAAGGAACGCTCGAGAAAGGCCACAAGACCGGCAGCATCGTTGAACAGCAGTTCTAGGTGGTACTCTGCAAACGCGGGAAAATGTTAGAGAGTTTTGTAGGTATCTTTTGCGCAGATTACTTACCGATCTCGGCACGACCTTCAACGGGGACTTCCAGCAGGAACTTGGTAATCTGTTCGATCACGGTGCGCGCTCGTGGCGCATGTTTCGAATCCAGGCATGTTTTTAGCCGATTTAAACAACCCTCCAACTCGCTAGACATGATTTTTTTCCGTTATTCGTTACCGGTCGGAACTTGATGTTTAAAATTCAATGCACCCCGGCCATTATCACTGGCAGTAGTGTAGTTTCCCAGCAAAGTACAATTTTAGAATTCATATTCATTTCATAAAACACAAAGAGAACTTAGATAAAATTGTAAAATTAAGAAACCCGGAACGAATTGAGGCGGGAACGCTAAAAACAGCTGTTGTGGTGAATTCCGCCATCTCACCACAAGGTGAAAATTAAAGTAGTTTAAACCAGCAAGTTGTTGAAAAAAAAGTGTTTTAAATAACTAGATGAAGTAATATGCAAAGCAGTTCGAAACGTAACGCAAAGGTAAAGCAATTTACATACTAAGAACGCGGCTCATAGCAAAAATCATCCGAAACGAATCCTTACTCGCCACTTTAAAATTGAAATCGACCTCGTAAACGGGCGTGCGTGTATGCAGTGTGTGTTTCCGTCGCCGGTGCAAAAAAAATAGAGAAATATCCGCAATAAATCGATTTTTACGTTGTTCCGACAAACAAATAGCGCATCATCATTGCGTGGCAATCTTCGTGCGTATTATCGTGATACCTAGCGGTTTGTGCGGGGTGTTTGCATGACTTGCATCATCGCAGGTCGGGCGCTGCAGTCGTTGATCACACACCGGGTTCCGGTCTCCGCATTCCAGACGGTCATAACCAACCGCTTGTTGGTCACTTCTTGTGCGGGCGCCGCTACCACATCCACCAGATCCAACTGTTCTTCCTTTGCCAGGCACGCACGCACGAACACGATGGGTAAACCGAAGGTTGTCTTCGTCCTGGGACCGCCCGGTTCCGGCAAGGGCACACAGTGTGAAAAGATCGTGGCCAAGTACGGCTACACGCATCTGTCCGCCGGCGATCTGCTGCGGGAGGAGCGCAACCGGGAGGGCTCCGAGTACGGTGCACTAATCGAGGACAACATCAAGAACGGACGGATCGTGCCGGTCGAGATTACCTGTGCCCTGCTGGAGAACGCGATGATCAAGACACAGGAGGTAAGAAGAAGCGCCCCGTGGTTGATAATACGAATCTATCCACGAAACTGATAAGCCCGCCTCTGGGGGCTCACCGTGTATTACACAATCGATGGACGGATCGATAGGAGAACGGCCGATGACGTGGACGATGCGTGACCTCGCACTTGTGTGATAATATGTAGCAAAAGTCTAGTCAAGTTCATGCGGTGACCCCTTATTTACGCAATCCGTTGCGTGTGGGTGCGCTATTTATAGCAGAACGCCACACGCACCGCTGCGTACGTGGACCACGCTTAGCTTTGCCTTCAGGGACGATCTCACTAATTTGATGCTCAATGTTTTGCAGGCTTCCGGTAACGATCGGTTTCTAATCGATGGATTCCCCCGCAACGAGGACAATCTGCAGGGCTGGACGAAGAAGATGGCGGACAAGGTGGAGCTGCAGTTTGTGCTGTTCTTCGAGTGCTCCGAACAGCAGTGCACCGAACGGTGCCTGAAGCGGGGCGAAAGCAGTGGCCGCTCGGACGATAATGCGGAGAGTCTGAAGAAGCGTTTTAACACGTACATCAACGATACGGTCGGTATCATCAAGCACTACGATCAGGAGCAGCTGGTGAAGAAGATCGATGCCAGCGTCAGCCCCGACGAGGTCTTTGAGCACGTGAAGGCCGCCTTCGAGCAGCAGAAGCAGTAATCACCGCGTACCCGTACGACATACGCGACCTTTGACGGCGTGTTTCGGCGTGTGAACGTATCTGGCCAGGGTCTTTTCTATTACTTCTCGTTCGTTCGTTTAATTTAATTTTACTGCGTCACAAAAAAAGGATCGTCCAAATAGGAGGAACGCGATCGCCTGTTTACCATAGTTTTGTGTCCAACGGTTTCGCCGATGGAGGAGCCGTCTACATTCCGTCGAGTCGATAGGAGCGTGCGTGAAAATGATCTTCGCTCGAATCGCCGAAGAAAGGGGGAAGCATTATTGGCACACCAGTGGTTTCAACTTAACCCACCCGTTTTTAACTATGATTTTATGATTTTAATGCAGTATTTTGCAAAGAGCAAATGGCACCCATCACAGACACCACACACACGGTCACCGTTCTAGTGTTCGCCCCTTCTTGATAACACACATATCCCAAGCAGTTGAAAGCAGATTAAAGTATTATTATTTCCTCACCGATAACATCGCAATCCAACCGGCGCATCACAAGGCGGAACTCGGTTTTGTTACAATTGGAACAATGATTCAAATGATCAGCAGCGTCCTTTCAAAAGGTTTGAATTAAGCGGGAATTGTTATAAGCAGCAGACCGATCTCCAACGGTTAGATTAACGATCAGATCAGATGCGGTGTTTTGTAAAACAATAATACGAATAGTCGAATATGTTGGTGTCGATGTGTTGATAATTGATAATAAAAAGGTATGAGATCGATATCGAGGTAAACATACTAACAGAGATAAATTTATTAAAGATCCTAGAGGTGTCCCTAATGGCAACAAGTGCCGCTAAGGCTTCCTGCTTCCTATAAATAAATGCCTGAATTGTTGGAACTTGGCCTCGGAGATGACTGCATTTACTAGCAATCGCTCGGCGTTGACTGGATCAGCGGCCGTTTCGGTGACGGCTGCATTCTTGTATAACCAAGCCAGCTCCGGTCCACCCATTGGCACACGGATCGTAAGCCGCTGTCGTCCGGTAACGCGTAATACCCGCCGTTCTACCTCGAGCAAAAGCTCGTGCACACCGTGCAGCGTTTGGGAGGAGATGAGATGCAACCGTGCGTCACTATTGTCTTCAGAGGTATCTTCGTTTTCTTGTGTACGCAGGATCGCATTCGGATCCGGCACCAAATCGATTTTGTTGCCAACGTTGATGATACGATCCGGTGTTAACGTACGATCACCTCCAGTACGCATCAGCGAACCGAGCGTACGCTCAACATGGGCACGTTGTTCGGAATGTGCCTCGTGCGCCATATCCTGCACATGCACGATCACATCGGCCAACATTGCGTCCTCGAGCGTGGCCACAAAACACTCGATCAGTCCGGTCGGAATGTCCGACATGAAGCCCACCGTATCCATGTAGAGTACCTGCAGCTTGCAAGGAAGGAGCCCCGCATGTGCCGTCACATCGAGCGTGGCAAAGAGCTGGTCCCGGGGTTGCAAGCTTTGCTCCTGTGTCAACGCTTTGATGAGCGACGTTTTACCGGCATTCGTATAGCCTACTACAGCTACGACCGGGAAGTTTTTCTGTCGGCGACGGTTGCGTAGCAACTCACGGTGTGAACGGATCGCCGACAGTTCGTGACGTAGCTTACGTTCTCGCAACTGTAGCATCTGCCGCTGGGAATCACTTAGGAACACTCGACCCCCTCCGATCGGTCCTTTCGAACCGGCTTCTTGTCCCTTCACCTGCGACCAGATGTAGGGCAGTTCGGCCAAAGCAACCTGCAGCTTCGCCTCCATGCTGACCGCATGGAGACGCAGTATCTGCACCACCACCGAGTACCGATCCATTACCGGTAACCGAAACTCCTGCTCAAGCGTTTGCTTCTGGGTGTACGTCAGAGTACCTTTGCTGATAAACACGCAGCTCAACATAGCGCCGGATTCCTGCTGAGCGCGTATCACCGCTTTCAGTTCCTCCAGCTTTCCGCTACCGAACAGTTGCCGTTTTTCGAGCGTTTCCACCGGTACCTTCAGGCTGAGTACCGTGTTCCATCTTGGTAGGGAACGAACTAGTGCTTCCGCTTCCTGTAGCAACAGCTCCGGCTTGGTGGCACTCTTGCGTGGACCCCATTTGATGTACGGTTGAATGATGACCACGTTGTGGGCGTTTAGGATGCGTTTGGTCACGTGCATGGCACTGCTAGCGACCGAATCGTACTCACGGTCATCGATCAGTTGGGCTCGGTTCGACTCATCGCTCGCACCGTTATCGATGGATTCGTCCTCGTCCTCTACGTCCTGCATGCTGGTGCGCTTGTTGCTCGCTTTGTGACGCTGGCCAGCCACTTTGCCACTCTTATATTTACTAGAATCAGTGTATTTTCCACGACTTAAAACATTTTCCACCAGCTGGTTCCATCTTTGCGCGGCTCCTGCGATCGGACAGTGATCGACAGGGAACCAATTCCTATAGCTACCACGGATGATCCTGCCGGTGGTCCGAAGGCATGTTCGTAACATTCTGGTGGCCGTCGTTAGAAACTCTTCACAGCCTCCTTTTCCGGTGTAGATTCGAGCGTTTCCTGCAACACACTGTACTTGTCCTCTATGGCCATCCACCGGGCCTGGCAGGCGAGCGTACGATCGGATGTTACCTTGTACGCGGCGACGGTAGATACGAGTGTTGCCACCAGCACGTTACCCTTGCGAGTGTACGGCAGATAGCGCTGGCCGATCTGCTGCAGGAAGTAGACACCGGCAAATCCGAGCGAAAACGTGGCCAGCCCCGTAAACAGTGAGCGGGTCATACACTCGAGGTACGAGTCGAACCCGGGATGCTTATCACGCTGCTGTTCCTTGAGCGCTCGTATATCGTTCATCGTTCGGTGGACCGGCCGAGGATTTACTTAGTGTCGAATATCGGTAATTCGTAGAGCAGTTCACTAATTTTACACGTTACGCAATGTTACGACCGGAAGTCGCCTAAAACAACAGACCGGTTCTTCCTGATACCGCACGGTTGGTAGTTTCTCCGAGGCTCAGCGAAACGACGAGCGTTGAGTTTATTCTTAAGACGCATAAAACTGGCCAAAACTGTTAATAATTTCTCATTTTTAGCAGCGCGCCGGGAGTTAAAGGTTTTTGTTTTGATTTTTTTACAGGTCTTTTTCGTAGTATCGTTATATGGCCAACGATAGCCCGTTTATCGCTCGGTTGACATTATATGGCCATTTTACAATATTTCTCTCCAAAAAAGATAAAATTTAAAAATATTTTTAATTAAATTCTGGTAATTTTTTACAAATATATGTGTCGAAAAAATGGTTGGAAGCATATCAGTATGTTTCATAAGCCGTGGCCACACGGGGCGAAAATTTGCGCGCAAATTTGCACATTAATGCCAAAATGTTTTCGCTTCGTGTGGCAGGGGTAAAAACCCGAAAATTTATGCCGAAATGTCAAACGTATTGTTTTCATCTGTGTTTTGGCCGCTGAAGTTGATTTCCGAATAAATTTTGCAGTTTTTAACGATATTGTTGCTGTTGCTGTTATATTTATATTAAAAATGCAAAAACAATACGAAAAGAACCTACATTTTCGTAAATAAAGCGTTCGATAGCGTCAAGGGTTCAGCGAAAAAGTCCGCGGACGTATAAAAGTTTGACAGCGTGTAAGGGTTAAGCGAAACCGTTTTGGCATTAATTTTTTCGTTTGCGCTAGAGTTTTCGCCCCGTGTGGCCACGGCTATAGAATTATTTTAGGTAAAATAAAAACAAAGGTTAAGTGGGTTCAGAATGTAAACAAACACCACACGTCACACAAATCGCGGCCGAAAACGAAATTAAAGCTGGAATAATTGGAGAATTTCACCTATTTTTACCTCGGGAATGGAAAACGTGGCGACCCTGAGGGCGGACAACGCCAATCTGCGTAAGATACAGTCCAAACTGGTGCAGTGGGAGTTGAAGGAGAACCCTCTGGCGCCGCTCAGTACCGGACAAACGGATTTCATCAACCGGCTGACGGATCTAGTCCAGGGCAACAACCCCTCACCGACATCGACTGCCGGAGATTCGGTATGTTCCTGCTCCAGTTGCAGGACTGATAATCTATGTACAAAATGCAACGTTTATGCTCTTTCGTTCAGCAGGATGGTGCGATCAATGAGGGAACGGTTGAGTTGCCGGCGTCTCTGGAATCGTTCAAACAATCCGCGTGCGTGATCGACACGACGCAAAACTTCCTCTCCTGGTACAACTCGATCGATGCGGAAATCCTCGAACACTTCGATGAGGCCTATCTGGAGTACTACGAGCAGCTTCGATCGCGAGCCAGTGAGTGCGATACGATGCTGCAGGAGATCGACGAATCGCTCGGTTCACTCCGCAAACTCACGCAGGAGTTTAACTTTGTCTCGGAGAAGACGTCCTCACTGCACCAGGCCAGCGAAAGTTTGCTGCAAGATCAAACCAAGCTGAGCGATAGTGGTGAGGAGATCCGCAAACGATTAAAGTACTTTAGTCAGGCCGAAAGCATCTCGCAACGATTGCACAATCCCACGGTTTCCGTTTCGAACGAATCGTTTGCGGACGTACTGAACACGATTGACGATTGCATCGAGTATATGCGAGTAAACGTAAGTCGATATCTCGCGATCGGATAGTCGTGATCGTTGCAAACAAATTATCCTTCGTTCTATCCTTCCAGCCAACGTTCTGTGAAGCATCGGCTTATAGCATCAAGTATCGAACGTGTCTCGCCAAGGCAGCACAAATGATGAAGGTATACGTGACAAATATACTGGCCAATGCGACCGCACAAGTGCTCTCACCAAAGGGCGGACAAGGAGCGGCGGCTCCCCGGTCACTGGAAGCGTTGGAGCAGCTGAAGGTGGGCGATCGTGCCACGGAGGCAGCATTTGCACTGTTTTACGGCAAATTTCAAGCTTCGGCACCTCGCGTTAAGCGCATTACGGGACTGATCGAAGAGCGGCTTGACCGTAGTCCTGATTATGAGATTCTGCTTGGCGAACTTCATCAAACCTATCTTACCCAGCGTGCTACGGTGAGTTGGTCTGGCCGATCGGTGAACGATCAACGCTAACCGAAGGTCGTAAGATGGGTAATTGGTTGCTTACTTTTTTTACTACACTTTTGTAGATCATGAGTGGCGGTGTCGATCAAGCGATCAAGGAGCTGGCCAAGAAGCATAAAGGCGATCACTGTGCTCTGGTTCGATCGGCCTGCGCCTTCATGGTGCACATATGCCAGGACGAGCATCGGTTGTTTTACCATTTCTTTGCAAAACCGAGTGACCAATTGATGTGAGTAATAGGAGCTTTGCTTAAATACATATTATTTAATGATTTCGGCCCTCTTTTCCCTAGTGGTTACATGGAAGGATTGTGTACCATATTGTATGACATACTGAGGCCTTACATTATCCGCATCGATCATCTGGAAACCCTAGCAGAGATCTGCAGCATCCTGAAGGTGGAGATGCTCGATGAACATGTGGCTTACAGCCGTAAGTGACAAGCTCTACCGACACCGGCGATCGTTTTAATTGATTGCCACTCGCACCTTCTCTTTCCCTCATCCCATATAGCCGATTCCCTGGAAGCGTTCGCTAAGATTGTCTATCAGTTGCTGCAGGATGTACAGGAACGGATTGGATTCCGGGCTCAGAACTATCTCGAATCGGACATTCGCAACTATCGTCCATCGGCCGGTGATCTAGCCTATCCGGAGAAGTTGGAGATGATGGAAAGTATTGCTCTGTCGCTGCAAGATAACGCGGCCCATCATCACCACCATCATCCCGTACCACTGCGCCGTGTCGATTCGCGTAGTTCGATCGTTTCGGGAATGTCACTTGCCTCACAGGATACCGTAAACGAGGCACCGGCATTGCGAAGCCGCGCTAGCAATTCACCGGCCGATATGCACGGTATGTGGTATCCGACCGTACGACGCACGCTCGTTTGCCTTTCGCGGCTCTATCGGTGCATCGATAAGTCCATCTTCCAGAGTCTCTCACAGCAAGCGCTAGCACACTGCATTCACAGTGTGTCGAGTGCTGCTGGCGAGATCGCCAAAAACCGTACCACGATCGACGGTGAGCTGTTCGAGATCAAGCATCTGTTGATTCTCCGAGAACAGATTGCTCCGTTTAGGGTTGATTTTACGGCCAAGGAAACTAGCCTCGATTTTAGCAAAGTGCGTACGGCAGCGTACGAGTTGCTGCAGAAACGTAAACAGCTGTTTTCGCTTGGTTCGAACAATGCGTTGCTTGAGTTTCTGCTGGATGGTACGCCGCAGGTCCGAGAACAGTTGCTCGATTCGCGTAAAGATGTCGATCGGCAGCTGAAGGCCGTTTGCGAAACGTTCATCACCGATGCATCCAGGCAGCTCGTGGGGCCAGTACTGACGTTTATCGAAACGGCGCAGAACCATCTCCGTAATCAACCAGCGGGAAAAGCAGCTGCCGGACAGCAGCAGGGAGCTGGATCGGCGATGGCTCTTCGTCTTGCACCGTTCGCTGCCCCACAACAGATCAGCTCCATCATACAGGAGTGTTTGCGGAACATCAAGACTAAGCTGGCCGGATTGCAGCGTTCGATGCAGCTATACCTGTCGAACAAGGACACCGAGTTCATCCTGTTTCGGCCAATTCGAGTAAGTCTTTTGCTCACAATAGTGACCGAAATGCGCGGTTTTATTAACTCTCCGTTCTGTTTTGTCTCTAAATCTCAGAATAACATCATCGGTGCGTTTGTGAAGCTAGAGCAGATCCTCATGCTGAACGCGTACACCAAAGATGATCTGACCATCGTAAGCTGCCCCTCGGCGGAACAAATCTCCGTCTTGCTGTCGAGTGTTAATCTTAGTGGAGCTGCCGGACCGGGTGGAGAAACGACGGCTGCCTTCGGCAGAACGCAGACGGGGGAGGCGCAACGAAAGATCAGCACGTCGTCCTCGGTCGGTAGTGGCCATTCGGTAAAAGCACCGATCGAGAAAAAGGTAAGCTTCGATAGTGGTGCTAACACAGTACTAGAGATCGAGCGAACAGAGGACGTTGTGACGGCAGAGGAAGCTGTTGAACAGGCAAATGAAGTTACAGCGGAAGTGACAGAGACACCGAATGCGCCGGAAATGCCTGCTCCCGGGGCGCAAATAGTATGAAGTTCCTGGTGTTATGTATTGCAATATTCCAAATTTATTACTCGTTAGTTATCTTTTTATTTAGAGAATTTATTTTCCGTTTTTGTTTGCATTATCCAACTGAAACTAATTGCTGAGTTAAGTATCGTGACAAGTTCTTGCTTAGATCGAGTAAAATGAAAGTAAATAAAACAATATTCCCATTAATAGAGTATTCAATGGAGATCGGTGAACACAAGCTCCAATTAGAAGTCGCGTATTCCTGTGAGAATCTATCTCGTAGTAGTTATATCACATTTTTATCTTAAATAATTTCATTATTTAAAGAATCCTTCCAAGACAGAAGAAGAACGTTCGTCGATTGTAACGTGTTATAAGTAAGCAAAGGCTACTGCGAACGCCAACCAGGTACTGCAGAAGAACTAAAGATTGTACCTTGTACGATCCCACGATCAGCTGATCAGTAAAATGATCCATTTTCATTACAAACAGCGGTATCTGGCCATCGTCAAGTCGCCTAAGATCATCTCCACCAACAACTGCACGTGGCCGGGGAGTTGGTGGGGGTAGGCCGTCTTCGTGGTCGACCCATCGTCGAGATGAATGCCATGAATCGGTTCTTGTTTAACTCTTTCGCGGAACATCGGCTTCGGGTCCGGGTTCGGTACCATTCGGGAGGTAGCTCAGCATTCTCGTGTGCTGTGCGTCGCGCCATGATTTTTTCAGCAGGCAGTGTGTAGTACCCTCCTGAGTTCAACGTTGTTCGTCCAACGGCGAGGTCGTCGCGTACCGTGGCCGTTCGAAGTGCGTAGAGACAGCGAGCGTGTATAGGCTCTCTAGCGGGAGGTTGATTCCGGGCGACGACGAAGCATAAGTTCGTTTTGCGAAGCCACCAGCAAACAAGCGCTTATTTGGTCAACCGTCGACAGACGAAAAACGCGTTTCTGTCCCGTGATCCAGCAAGTGTGTGACGACTCGAGAATTATTGCGAGAAGAAAGCAGGAACCAGTCGTTTATCTCCGAACCGTGCAGAATACGGGCATTGTGCGCCGCGCGCACTGAGCAGCAGGAAATTATAAATATACTTTCCGGTTCACCTCATCGGTTAATCTGTTGACCGTCGTCGGCGGCGATTGCCACCCAACCCAACACCACCGCTGGCGTTTGTTGTTCGGTGCCGGAGCCCAGACCACAAGTCGCTTGAGGAGGTAAATAGATTCGCCCCGTGATTTGAAGCGCCCGCTCTCGGTGCGTACAATCATCGTCGTCGTCTCTGGCGTCGATTCCTTTGTTCCCGTTTGATCCGTACGACTCCGACTCCCGGAACCACCGTTCGCAACCATAGCGGCAGTGATTGATTTAAGAGGTCGCCAGGAACAGGGCAATGTGCGTCGCAGTAACAACAACAACAACCAGCGTTGCTGATCACAGGATGACGAGGAAGGCATTAAACGAAGAAGCGAAAGATGAGAGTGCATCATGTCCCGTGCGTGCTGTGTGAAGGTGTTCCGTGGCTGAGATTGCGGTTGATGAGTGATTTGAAGATTTTTATTTTGCGTTTTTTTTAATGGCACAAGGGTTTTGCCCCGCAGGATGATGCCCAGGCATCGTCCTCGTAAAAAAAACCAATCTATCTCTAGTGCGAAGCGAATGCCCCAGCAAAACTGTAGAACAGTGGCCCTGTGTGCTGTTTTGGGGTACGGGGAAAGTACACAAAAAACACGGACGACGACGGCGACGGCGACGACCGTCGCCGCGTGAGATCCCGTTAATGTGCGTGTGATGCGCCGTGGACCGGTGGAAGAGACAACAACAGGATCAGGAGCAGCAGCAGGGTGGGAAGGGAAGCGAAGAACGTGTCGTCAATATAGAACGGGAAGAGAAAAGAACGAAAAAATAGAAGGTACATGTGTTTATGTGAATAATGAGTGCGTGTGTGTGCGTCCGCACGATTCATGTGCGTTGCCCCCGACGACGACGACGACGACGATGACGACGCGACGGCAGCATAACCAACAGCATGATGATGATGCTGCCGAAGATGCTCCCGGAAGAACGACGGTGATGAATGAAAAACCTGCTGCTGCTGGTGCGGCCAAGGGAAGGCACTCGAACCTGTACCAATAACAATAATGTGAAAAGCAATCAGCCCGTGATGCTGTAATGTACAATCGATCCTAGATGGCTAGACGACGACGACGACGACGAGAGGCGCTGGCATCGATTAACGCCACACCGCCGGCCATTAATCCGGGGACGCACTCGCACCTCTTCTTCCCCGTGGCAGCATCAATAGCAAGGTGCAATTCATGGAAAAACAGAAAAGATTTATCCCCGCCGGGCAACACACACATACAAGCTGTTGGTGTATGTGTGTGTGCGTGCATGCGTGCGTGTTTGGCCAATAGAATTTCAAAAAAAGAATCTTCTTTTCACTCACACACACGCACACGCGGTTCACAACACCAACACACGCAGCCGGACTTCGGGTCACTCACGGGGAGCTCACACAAACCGAACCGCAAACTGAACCGAACCGGGACCCCACGAAAGGATAGCTGCGATTACGGAAGTAATGGAAATGGCAGAAGAAAAAGGATGAGACAGTAGAGAGAGAGAGGGAGAGAGAGAGAGATATTGGAACAAAACAAAGGAAGAAGCGGAAGCAAACCGGAAGCAAACATTCCCGGCTTTGGCTTGGCGGTGAACTATCGGTTTTCGGTCGGAACCGTGTGCCAAGTTACACCGCCGAGACCGGCAAGGGGTCGGGACCGGACCGTCGTCGTCGCCGCCGCCGTCACTCATGCTGCGGTTCGTTCGCTGAATTGGTGTTTAAGGACCTGGCAGGCAAGGGGGGTGTAGGATGGTGTAGGCAGAGCTAAAAGCAATCTAACTCCGGGGAGATGAAATGGAAATGCTCACTAGTAACCGCAACCAATGCAAATGGATTTCTGTCCCTTTGCTCGCTTGATGTGGCTCGCGCAGTACCCTCCCCTTACCCCCTCTCTGGAATGGAATGGACGAGACAGCATAAACCACCCACCAACCCCCGGGCCGGGGGGGGGCACGCCGGAAACATGCTGCAACAATTATGCAAAACTCGATTGCGCTCGCGATAACGCGCCCATCAGCCCGATGTGCAGCAATAATTATCTGGCATAATGATTGCTGCTGCTGGTTGCACTGACTGGTGAAATGCAGCAAAAGGACTGCAATGCTCCAAAATAAAAAAAAAAGAGGAATGAAAAGGCAAAAGGAATGGACGGAATTAGCCCTAAGCAATCGGCACCCAAAGGAGTGTCAGAAGCGGCATCACCACCGCCATCCCAAGATTACACCCGGAGAAGCAGGACGTTCCCGTGGGGCCCGAAGTGGTGGCCTCCGTGTGATGGCTTCTTAAATGCTCGCTGGATGACTGGCTGGCTGGTGGAATAAGCGAATCAAGGGCCCCAAGGCACACCAAGGCACACCGGGCAAATCCTTTGAAGCGAGTCTGCGAAGGAACGGAAGGACAACACCACACGGACAGACAGAGCCACAGAGAGAACGAGAACGAGAGAAAAGAAAGGAAAAGGTGTATTTGCAAGCCGCCCCAAAACCAATCAAGTGCGCGCGGTCGAGTTCCCCTCTTTCCCCTTCCCCCATTCCTTCCATTCGGGCCCTCCGGTGGCACTAATGATGGAGACGCATCTTTAAACGCAATTCACCGCCGCGAAGGCCGCCGCTTTGGGGCGTAAATGATGCGCTGCATCGCGATCCGCTAGCTGGCTGGCTGACTGGCAGCCCTGTTCCCTCCTGGTTACCATGGCAATTTGGTTGCGTCCTTTCGTGTGACGTGACCGGACCCCCCTTCGTCTCAACCAAAAGAAGAAGAAGTCCAAAGAGGGAGATTCGCGCGTACTCTGTCTGCCAAAAAATCCGGTTTTTTTTTCGGGGGGGAGCTCCCGGGGCCTTCTTGGGAGTTCTGTGCGAGGTAGGGGATGGTCGTGCGTCCCCCCCCCCCGCCTCTTCCTCTGATCCATCGCAATGGGCGGTACCGGAGGGGCGTTGATTTCGCAGAAGTTTGACTGATTTTATTATAGTTTGCTGGCCGACTGTGGCTGGCCGGCCCGGTTGACCGGTTCCGTTTTCCGTTCCTTCTAATTATGTCCGCTGCAACCGACAGAGATCGGTTGGCCGAGTGATGGCCGTGCGGTGCTAGAGGGGTTGCCCCACCGCGGTGCTTCTCATTAGTCAACGTTTTGGTGCTGCAGAGACCTAAAGTTGCCCGTTGTGTAATGTGTGCTAATTCCACAAATACCTTATCTACGTTTCTTTTCTCTCTCCCTCTCTTTTTTTCCTCCACCAGGAAGCGTCCAGCTAATCAGCAAGCGACCGAGGGAAAGAGAGAGCAAAAGAGCTCCAGAATCCGTTTGGTTCCGGTGCGGTGCGTGCCGAGTGCGTGCGATGCTTTCAGAGTCCAGCGGTTGTTAATGCTACTATCACTCTAACTGTGCCGGGTCCTGGACCGCTGCCGGGGCGGTCTCTCTCTCTGATATCTGCCGTGCTCTGATGACATCGGGTGCCATTACAACAATCCCTCGACGCGGCGGGAGGGTCCCTGGCCCTGAGCGCGAGCGTGCATAAATATTAATGGAACGACCTTCTCGTCCTCCTGCTTGTCGTCCTCCTCCTCCTCCTGCTCTTCATTTTCCGTGATCTCCCCGGTCAGTGTGTGTGTGTGTGTGTGTGTGTGTGTGAAGGAGGGGCGGACCGGCCCCCCGTGCGCGGTATCCCGGGGTAAATTAGATTAAAAAGCGGTAAAAATCAAGAAATGCGCTCTCGACTAAAAGGGTGATTTTTTGGGGGAGGCGGCACTCTACGGAGTTTCGGTGCGTGCGTTCTCCGTGTGTGTTTTTTTCTGGTGTATCCTGGTGCGTGTGTGTGTGTGTGTGTGTGTCTGCGCCTCTTGTGCGGTGTTAGCGGTGGTGCAGGCCCCGCAAAACGTCCCCCACCATTAGTGGCGCGAGCGAGCGAGCGAGCGCGCGCGCCCTTGCGAGTAGTAGTGGCCGCGCACTGTGTGTGAGGTCCAAGTTTGAAGGAGGAAGAGAAGAAGAAGCAAAAGTGCTGTTCGCGGTGGTGTGCCAGGTGACCACGGGGAAGACGGGAAGGTGAGGGAGATCCGGTCCCGGTTTTGTGCGTAAGTGTGTATCGGTCGTTCGGTCGGTCGATCATCTTCGGCTCAATTAGAGTGAGCTTTTGCTTCTTTGAGCAGCAGCAGCAGCAGAAGAAGAATAGGTGGTGAACGGCGAAGAAAGGCGAAGGAGAAGAGTTAAAGAAAACAAAGTGGAAGCACAGCAGGTGACGAAGGCCGTGGAGTCTCGCTGGAGTTGTTCGCAGTTCGCGGAGAGTTCATCGGATCGTCCACAGGTATGTCGCGAGAAACTTGTTTTTATTTTTTCTAGGTTAAGGCGCCAACAGGCTACTAGATTGGTATTTGAAGCTGCTGGTTATGTGCCTGCAGCAGAAGATCTACTCGCAGGAAACCTGCTACCAAATGACTTCTGTTGGTCTTGGTAACTCATGGAAGTTACGCAAGATACTCAGAACTTCAAAAGACGATTCAGTGACAGCAACTTTCACTATACCATGGACCTCACTTTCAACTTCCATTCCCTACAAAACCGAATCCACATGTCTATTGCATCATCAATGTCGGTGGTTAATATCTAAAAACGGGAAATGGAAAGAAAAGAGACGATCTGAAATTGAAAATAGAAACTGGCCCTGGCCCTGGCCGGCAGCCCCTGGCAATTCGGGAATTCCGTGCTCACTTCGGTTCGCTTTTCATATTCAAATTCCAAAACTATCCACTGACGTTATTCCCACATGACGCGCCGAACGTAACGCCGAACCGAACGCCGATCTCGCGAGGGCGAAGGGAAGATCGCCACGGTTTTGATGGCCACAAGGGGGCCGCCCCGCTCCACCTCGCTACCGCCCTCTGGGGGCCTTGTGTAGTCCCGCCGCCGGTCGATCCAAATGTTTTGTCACGCGTTATGAAAACGCCGTAAACAATTTTAATGGCAACCAGCGCTCCGTAACAGCCATCATTTTGGATCATTTCCCGCGCCCACCAACGCTCGGTGGCGCGCCATTCATCATCATCATGATCATCAGCATCATCATGATCCCCGTCTTCGTCGTGGTATCCTCACGATCAGCGAGTGGAATCGATCGAAATGATAAGAAATGGAAATGGAGTTGCTTCATCGTTTCAGTTCACGGTTCTATCTCTCTCTCTCTCTCTCTCTCTTTCTTTCTCCCCATCATACCACCAACTGCCCTGTTCGATTAGTATGAGTATGAGTAATCAATCGGGAATTAAAAGAACATACATCGGCGGACGGTGTTCCAGCATAACTCCGGCCGCTTGTATGCCGCCTTCGCCAAGCAGCAGGAGCAGCAGCAGCAACAGGAGGGGCACAATCGAGCTCAATTTGTGGGCTAAAATATGATCTTTCCGGATCGTGTGATGATACCGAGACAGAGAGATAGACAGACGGAGAGAGAGAGCGAGAGAGCGAGTGAGAATGAAAGGATGATCTTCGGCGAGGAAGAAGAGGAGAAAGAAGAGCCGCAGCAAAACGGAGCAATTCGTTCAACGTGCGCAAAGCTCACCGCTCATTACAAAGAACCCGATCGCCCCCTTCTTTCGATCCCCTTCCTTCCCCAAAAATGGTTCTCGCGCGACTATACTCCACTCGCTTCGGTCACGGTTCGCGAGCAAAACCGTGGAGAACCGTGATGCGCCCCGCGCGTCATATGCTGTGTGTGTGTGTGCGTCAGCAAGACGGACGGCCCCGCGAACCGAACGCTGATGTTGATGATGATGATGATGATGAACACCTTGAAACATGCGTTTTATTTCACCTCGGCCACGGCGGCCGTTCTCCGTTCTTGGGGGGGACTCTAGTGCGCATTGTCTGTATCTGTGGCCGCCTGCCTGTGTGTGTGTGTGTGTGTGTGACGGGGAAGAGGGTGGCGGGTACACTCTGCACAACACAAATCCTGCTCATTTAAGCTGTTAATTTTAATTTTCTCATTCTCCTCTCGTTCTCCTCTGTCGTCGTTCCCTGTCTGTTGCTGTTCTTCCTGATGTTCCCTTTTGGGGTAAGAAGCCACAGAACAGTTCAAAGCCTCTTCTCTTCGACCAGCGTTCGGGGTTCCACATTCCACGGTTTCTCCATCGCGGTGCGCCATCGCGGTATGGCCACTCTTCAGCAACTTTCAGGCCAGGCAGACGAGAGAAAGAAGAAGATTAAGAAGAAGGTCGGTTCAAGTGCCGAGCCGTCCGCGGGCCAGTGCTTTATCATTTCTTGGTCCCTGCGGCGGCGGCTGTGTCTGTTCGTTCTATCTCGTTCTAGCACCGTGGCCGGTTGGCCGTGGGGGCATTGTTGCGCTCGCTGTGCTATTCCATCCAGTCATCTTCATCATACATTTATTGGAAGTCGCGGTGTCGCGGAAGCGCGCCTCCTTCCTCCCACTTTCTTCCATCTTCCAGTGGAGAGCTGCATCCGAAATGGTGTGCAGACTGAGGGAGGGGTCCACGGCTACATCTTGGGCAGTGCTTACACCGTGCCTTGCGAACGGGAACGGGATGAAGGCTTCGATTCTGGATATTTTATTGTACCCCGACGGCGGTCAATACACGCCACGCGGAGGTTCTTTCTTTTTTTCCTTGCTGCTGCTGCTGCTGCCCGCGAAATGGAAGGGGTCGCCCCGGGTGGAAGGAGGGGGATCTAGAAGCAGAAGCAACGGGAGGAAGAGTGCTGGGGATGCTAGCTGGCGTGCGCGCGCGCGCGCCTCCGAACCCGAGCCCGAGAGAGTTGGGAATGAGTTATTTTCAGTTCCCTTTGAAGTCGCTTTTGAAGCGTAATTCGTTCCGCAAACGGTCGCGCCGCGCTCATGTTCCGGCGGCCGGTAATCGTTCCCCCACCACGCTCCGACCAACCAACCGACCCGATGACCAGTGGACGGTACAGCTGGGAGCTGGAGCTGGAGCTGGAGTGGTGCTCTCTTTGGATTGGGGTCTTCTCACTCCGTTTTATTTTTTCACCTGATGAGCCAATCGGTGTCAACCGCACTTGAGCGGACGAGTGGCGGCGCGGCGCGGCTGGCTGGCTCTAAACCGGACGACCCGGAGGGCTAGACGATTTAGGTCAGCTACCCTCTCGCCACCAGCGCCACCAGCACCGCCTGGTCAGCACTGATTAGCACAATTTCTCTCTCTCTCTCCCTCTCTCTTCTTCTCTCTGCAGGTAAAACGGGGGGTAAACGGGGTTCAAGTTAATGTATTGTTAATGCGTTGCTTTACACGCGCAGTAGAAAGTACTGCTCAGTAGAAGTATAGCCACACAGATGAACTAGAAGGAGAGAAAGAGAGAGAAAGAGAGCGAAAAAGAGCGAAATAGAGAGAAATAGAGAGAGAAAAGGGAACGCAATGGCCCAGATTATTGAGCATCAAAGTGTCAATTTGGTTAAATTTTAATTAAAACAAAAGACAATGGCAGCAGCAGCCGCAGCAGCCTTTGTCTTATTCGATTTTGAGCTCCATGGTAACCGCAGGTGACCGGTAGGTCACACGGTAAGTGCGTTCGACCGACAACGACTCGTTGGTCCTAGGTTCGAGACTCTCTGCGCTCTTGCTTGGTGTGTTTGTTAATGTCATGAATTATCACAAGAAAATTTGTGAATAGATAGAGAAAGGAGAAGGAGACACACCTAACCCCGAAAAAATGGTTTTCCTCGAAAGTTTGGTTCCATTCTCGCCTCTCTGAAAAACTAACTCCAGAAGAATGAAGCGACCGGGGATGATGGTGTGTGTTGTTTGCTGCCAGTCATGTACCACCACAGCACCCCATCATCATCATCTTCATCTTCATCGTGAGCGCGCGAAACCCGTGACGAATTAGACACGAACGATCCCCCGATCCCGCCTTCTTGCTTTTTCTCATCCCTTTTTCCTCCGTGGCCATGGCCTGTGGAGGCTGCTGGAGGCCGTACGGAGGAGAACGCAAACACTTCTTCTTTCTCGCCATCATCTATCTCCGCTTATCCACCTCCATCCACCCACCTGCCTGTATATATTGTCCAAGGCGCGAACGAACGCGCAAACCCCCCCCCCGTAAAAAAAAGGCGAAGGCAAAGAACCATCGCGCGCGCGTCTTGAGCTAAACTTTCCCTTCCTAATTCCCACTTCTTTCTCTCTCACACACACACACAATATACAATCCATTTACCTCTCTTTAGGAGGAATAGAAGTGAAGTTTGTTGTTGCTGGTGGAGACGACCAATTCAAGGCGGAAAGAAGGGGCAGCAGCAGCAAGGGGAGGATAATTTTTTTCCAGTTAGGATTGGGCTGCTGTGTTTTGGTTCGTTGGTTGGTGCGGGCTCTCTTTTGGCCCAGATGAGCTGTGGGGTCCAACCCGGTCCCGCAAAAACCCTCCAGACCGAAACGCGCACCGGATGACGACGACGACGACCGGGAGTAACCGGGAGTAACCGGGAGTAATTGGTGCTTTCGCGTGTCGCGAGCCCTCTGCGTCCAGCTCTTCGTGGAATGGCTGGAAATTAGTTGCCGATTAGTAGTAGCCTGCCTTCCCGTTGCTAGCTTCGTTGCTAGCAGGCGATGCCAGATGGCGGTGGATTGGTGGCCATTGGTCCAATTTTCTCGCCCGCTCGCTCGCCCGTAGTCCGTTCGCCAAAACTTATCTGTTTCCTTCTCCGCCTCTTTTCCCGGGCATCGCGGTGTACTATGGAGGCCTCCTCCATGCTGCTGCTGCTGCTGCTTCTGAGAAAGAGTTTCACTCTTCCTCCTGTCCAGCATCCTACTCCGCGGTGCCAATGCCACCGCCACCGAATGGTGAAGGTCGTGCTAAAGTGGTGTACTGCTGCTGTTGCTGCTGTTGTTGCTGTGGCCACTACTTCTCGTCCGGCGTCTGCCTCACGTCGTCCTTCGAGATTCACTCACTTTGCCACATTCTGGTCCGCGAATCTGTGTTGTAAGTATGATTTTTATGTTTTCGCTACACGGCAGCACAGCGCACACCGGAGGAGGAGGAAGAGGAGTACCCGAGAACCGACCGACCGACAGTGGCCTTAATGCTTTTCTTTCTCACCTTCACGTGCTCCGGCGGCAGCGGCAGCAGCAGCAGCAGCAGCTGTTGCGAAAGCTCGGGATAAGGGAACAGCCCTCATGATGATGCCTGCTCCGTGGTGTGGTGTGAACCACTTTGCTCGGTGGCCAGAAAAGGTTGCTGGCCGGCAGGCACTACTACTACTGCCGTGTACATCCTCCGGTGTTGTTGTTCTTTTAATGTGTTTTTATTAATTTTCGTTCAACGCCACCGTAAACGGTAACGTGTTTTTGGTGTTGGAAGTTGGAAAGGGAGGTTGGAAAGGGAGTGGAAAGGGGTGCGCCAGACCATCCTCCACCTCCTCCTCCTTCTCCTCTTCCTTCTTCTTCAAGCCTTCCGGAGGAGGACCGAACAGAGAACCCTTGGTATGGAATTTTCGGGGATTTTTTTTGTGTGTGTATCTTGTCTGCTGCCTCTCTCATCCCTCCGCTTTGTCTCTGTGTGTGAAGTGATCGGAATTCCGTCCAGCGCAATCGCTATCGAGAGTGGTGCGGGGTAGTTCGTCATTCCATCATCCTCATCATCCTCATCATCATGACCCCTTGCTAGGAACCTCTTTAGCTCTCAATGGCTGGGGGTATCGGGTAGATAAGTGAAAAGAAATTTTAATGAAAACCCAAAACTGCTGCTGCTGCTGCTGCTACTCCTGTCCCAAAAAGAAAAAAAAAACAGTTGAAGCGCACCATTATGAGACCCACGCGGTAAACGCGGACCCAAATGGAAGGAGGAAAAAGGAAAAAGGAGTCCAAAAACCTCCAAAAAATACTGTCATCTCCTCGCCCCGTGTCTGTGTGTGTTATCCGCGGAACACCGGATCGAAAAACAAAACAAAAAAAAAAGAGAAGAAGTGAGTGTTACAGGGAAGAAAAAAAAGGTGAAAAAAAACGCGAAAAAAACAGTAGAGGTCCTCGATGGATAAAAAGGCTCCACCGAGCGAATTCGGGCACAAAACGCCAAACAAAAAAACAAAATCGTTTATGAAAAATTGGAAAGTACACAAAAGCCACCTCCCGCTGCTGCTGCTGCCAGGGCGGCCAGGGGTGGCCAGGGCTGTCCTGGTGGGCCACTGAAACCTGTGAGCTCTGTTGCTGCTGGATGGATGCGTTTCGGTGTTTTGGTTCACTGAATATACCAAGCGAGAGAGCGAACAGAGGAAATTCCGGAAGTTGGCCAGAAAATCAAAAAAAAAATAGAAAGCACCATCGAAAACCACGAGGGCAAGTAGAGGAGAGAGAGAGAGAGAGGAGCGAGGGAGCAGCAGCAGAACACGCGGAAGTCAACTGCAGACACACGGTAAATGTGCGCGAGCGGCGGCGAGGCCCCGGGTGTGACGCGCGTTTTGTTCTGCTTTTTATCCGCTTCGTTCTCCGGTCCGTTCGAGTCGGCTTGGTCCACGGAACCTTTCGTTTGGTTTACGTTGTTTTGGACAGCTTCTCCCTTCTCCCAAGCCTACTCTGGTCCCAGTGGCTGCGTATTTATGTTTATTTGAATGTATTTCCCTGCTCATCGTCGCCGCCATCATCATCATCATCAGCATTGAAAAAAACCCTTTTGGGTCGCGCGTTTCCGTGGAAAATGCACGCTGGATTTCCGATTTCCGAGAAGAGAAGCTGCTGCTGCTGCTGCTGCTGCCTGCCGTTTTCTGGCGGTCCTATCAGCGGTCTAATCTTTCATTTGTTTGTCTTCTTTGGTGTAGGTTTCCAGGGTTTTTTTTGTTCCGGCGCATACCGCAAACCGCGACCTCTCGAAGGCCAGCCATTTCTGTCCTAAACAACACGAGCTCTGCGCCATTACAAGACGCACTAGAGTGACGCACCCGCTTCTGTGCGGAAAACTCGGAAGAAACATCGACTTTTCTTCTCCTACGCATACGCACACACACACACACACGCACGTGTGCGTGTGCCGAGAAGTGCCATATGCTTTTTGTCGTCATTACTTCCTCGGCGGGGTCGTCTCGGTTGCTGCGCCGCTGCTTGGCTCGTGTGCTGGCTGTCTGGCTGTTGGGGTGTTGCTTTAATTAAACAACCTTCAAACGACGCTCAACGGCTCAACGATGGCCAGCAAGCCGCAGGGACTACCCTCACTGTGCGTGTGTGTATGTGTGTCTCGGTGTGGTGTGTCTGCTGACTAGCAGCAGCAACAGCAGCAGCACCAGCGGCAGAATCACCGACGCGATGCCTACGGGGTCGTAATGAGGAAAGAAATTTCGATGTTTTCCGGTGATGTCCGGTGAAGGCGAAGCTTCTGGTTGTTGGTTGTCGTCCATTGCCGTGCGTCGCCGCCATCTTTCCTTCCTCGACTCCCCTCCCCGCACTAAGCGGGTGTTTTGGCTCCCACCAAATTGCACTCGAGTGTGACTCTCCAACCCTCCCCCACGAACGCCGGGGCCGAGCTCCGGGCAGTTAAGTGAATAATGAATTCTTCATTAAACGGCCTAATTGGAAAATAAAGCGGTTGTCAAATTGAAATGAATCCGATTGGTTCGCTCTCTCGGCTGTCCCGTGGCTGTGGATTGGAGTGGCCATTAGCGATAAGAAAGCACCGAAGGAGGAGATGGAGGAGGAGGGAACGCGCCTCAAGCTCGTCCAATTAGAGGCGAACGCGATGGCGGAGGCGCAAAGGCGAATTACGAATTTAATGCAAATGGAGGAGAATGGGAGTCGCGAAAGTCGCTGAAGGAGGAAGTTGATAAGAAGTGGAGAAGGTGTACAGGTGTAACCGTCTTGCAGAACAATATACGCGCACACACACGCACATGTGAGACCAATTAATTGATCATAACTGGTTCCGGACGACGACGCCAACCACGACGACGAAGAGTAGCAGCAGCAGAAGCAGCACCATTTCCGAAATTTCGGTCCGGGCTTCCGAAGGAAAACCAAGCAACCCAGGGACCATCTGGTCTTGACGCACACATACACACACACACATAGGCACACACCCGAGCAAATGAGTTTCATTGCAGCGCCGCCACTTAGCATGCGGTTACACCGCTCCCTGCCTTTCTTCCCTCCTCGTGTGATCTAAATGTATTTTGGCAAATTCACACACACGTCGAGGAACGATTCCGGAACAATTTCTAACGAGCGTGGGCTGCCATCTTGCCGTTGTTGGCGTGCGGTTACCATGCGGAGCACACACGCACACACACGCGCACACACGCACGAGGAGCAGGCGGTGACGATGGCAGTGCCAGTGGTTGCTGCGATCGTCCTATTATTACTGCTTCAGCATTCAGCATTCAGGCATCATATGGCTCCATATAACTTCTTGGTGGCTGCGTAGTGGAGCTCCCCCACCCCCCTCCCCTTCCCCTACCTTCCCACCCTAGGAACCGTACCGCCGAACCCTTTCATTAACGGGCTTGATGTGGTTTTTCACTTATCGTGTTACAATTTTTAACTGGATGCTCCCCGCCGCAGCTCTGGATGCTCCGGTGGTCGCCGAGCTGAAGGTCCTCAGAGAGCAAATGGCACACAGCTACGCTGCTGGCTACGCTTCTCTGGTTTCCACTGGCCGCTGCGGTGCGGTGCCCGGAATGATATTTCATCGGGAAATGTAATTAAATTGCCTTCAAAGCACACAGCCCCAGCGCTCGCTGCTCGCACGCGGTATTTACTGGTTTCATTAATTTCGGTTTCCATAATTTTGCTCTCCTTCCTCTTTTTTTGGGAAGGTAATAAAAATCGAAGAAAGCCAAGTAATCAAAGTCCCCAAAACCTAGCGTATGGCGTCTAATACTAGGCGCGCGCCGGTTTTGATAAGCCACCCGCTTTTCGGAGCGTAATTCGGATCGGGGTGGACCACTTCTCACGAAAGACCACCCTTACCACCGGAGCACAACTTTTACCGGAAGCAATAAATCCCAAAACAAGAAGCAAGCAGCGCAGCGCGCACACAACCGACCACAACCATTTGCTGGCAATTATTGCGCCACACCAGTTGTGTGCCTCTAGGATCGAGAAAAGGGTGCAGCGGGGTGGAAAATCCGCGAAAAACCGACCTTTTTCTCCCCCTCTCCCCAATGACGTCGATGTCGTGCGCGCGGTTTTCGCGCATCGATTGCTTTCAGCTGTTGTGCGGAAAAGGCGACGCATCTCCCCGAGTCCTATACGAGGATTAGAGATGGTTTCCTGGTAGAGAGAAGCGCTGGCGAGGGGAGGGGCTGGGTTTTCTTTAGATTTCCGTTGCTGTCACCAAAAAGGGAACATACATACATATCCAGACTCCCAGCGGCAGCAGGTGCTCGCGTGCGTGCGTGCGTGCGTGTGTTTCTGTTTGTTTGTTGTGTAATGTTTGTTGCTGCTGCTGTCAAGCAACCTCCTCCTGGGCACTAGCCTACCACCAGAAGCAGCACGAATGACGACGACGACGACGGCCGAGATCTCGCGGTTTTTGCTCCGCGGTCCACCCATGTTTGACCCCGTTCCCCGCTGGCCATTCCACGAAATGTCGGTGTTTTCACCGCCAAAAAACACCAACACATGCTGCGAGCCACCTTCTCGCAGACATTAAATTTACGTTACCGCGGCCCTCTAATGTCTCTCTCTCCATCTTTTCCTTTGGTCATTTGGTGATTCACACGAATTATGAAGTGAGTCAACGTCCGGATTTAGGTTTCGGTCCCTTCTCGGTCCCTTCTCTGGGGGCGACCCGAGGGCCTTGTTGCTCTCCAAATGTTGCTGGTCACACACAGTGTTGTGGCACTGGGTGTACTCCACGGCGACCAGGCCTGGATGAAGAGATTTACATTGATTAGCTTCTGAAGCAATGGGCCAGCAAGTGTACAACACTCGCTCGCTGGTCTGGTCGCCGAGAGGGATCTGAATGCAATAAACAGTTGTTGTGTTTGGTGGTGGTGGCCACGACCAACCGTTCGAGAGCGCGGTGGACCTCCGTTGTTCGAACCGTTGCCGTTGCCGTTGCGGGGTTCTGACCGTTTTCATCCATTCCGTCCGAAGGTCAGCACCGAAGCACCTCGTCGTTGGTACTTCTTTTCCGCTCAATGCCGGTTGGTGCCGTCTATATACATAGTTTAATTGCTGCTCACCAGCATGGCCACCCAGTCCAATCCCCACCGTCTACACCGTGGCACTTCTCTCTAACGCACACGATAATTCGTGGGTCGCCCGATTACTGGACGACAACAATTACTGGTGTGCTGTGCCTCTCTGTCGTTTGGCCTTTTTGGTCCTTGTTTTTTTTTTGCCGTTCCTGGTGCTCCGTGTGCGCTGTGCTGTGCCGTGGTACGGTGGTCCGTGGTCGACACCAAAACCGCGCCGATATCGCTGTGTCATGACACGCCGGGACCCAAGAGCCCGGGCCCGGGCGACACGACGGCACGTAGCGGCAGTGGCGCGAGGACCTGGAGCAGAAGGAATCTGTGAAGTTTCGCAGCGCCACGGTACTGAGCGCAGTAGAGGGAAGGAGGCAGCGAGGGCACCACAACATGAGCATGACTTTTGCATATTTATGAACAGAAATATTCACGACGCCAACGCCGCCTCTGGCGCACCCTTGTCTTCCTCATCGCCTTGTCTCTCGTCGTCGGTTCCTTTTCGCCGGTTGACGGATTACGGGTTTAAGATAAATAAATGCCTCAAGGTCGGCGTCACCCCGCGTGCCTCCCTGTCCCCGTTGCTGTCGTCCACAGTACAGAAAATCTCAATCTCGGACGCGACGCGACGCTGCGCTCTACGCGTTCGGTGGCAGGTGGCGTTTGTGGTGGTGGCGGCGGCGCTTGTGCCAAGAAATATTGTTCTCAATTGGCCACAGACGGTGGCCTGGGGAACGGAAAGTGAAGCGATTAATCGTGGCGATTGCCGCGATGGCTGCGAAGCCTTCGTCCTCTCTCTCTCTCTCTCTCTCTCTCTCTCTCTGTATGTATGTAACCGTCACTGATGGCCACTGCGAAGGAGGTGACATCGACAATGGATCGAAGGCCTGCTAGTGCTGCTGCTGCTGCTGCTGCTCCTGGAGGGAGAGTGCTGCTTATTAGCAACGATTAGTTTCTCCGGTTCTTCGGTGCTCTCGTCGGTCTGGTCTGGTCTGTGGCGCCATTGGCCTCGGTTTCGGATTCGATTAGGTTCGGTGGGTGGTTTTATCCAAAATTAACAATCCCCCCCTCCCCGCCCGTGTGGTGGTAGTTGTTGGTTTTTGATGATTATTTATGCGCATTACATGGAATGGAAAAGTCACTGCACGATGGAAGTCACACACACCAGAGGTCTACCGGGCCTTTAATTACGTTTGCTGTTCGAGTTGCTCTCCGAGTTTTCTGGTTATTAGGGTTAGGAGGATTTGATGAATTTTGATTTAATCTAGGCCAACGTTGTTTTTTTTTTGGGCAAAACATTTGACGCTGGATTTGTGCACCTGAACTCCGCTTAACTATTGCTTAACTCAGTAGCCAATAAAATGTTACACACACAAAAGAGATCAAACGTCAAACTTCCCAGCTGATTCGTTTGCATACACGACCGGACATGATATTGAGAGGTTAAATACCACACACGTCAACGAGGTGGTGGGTTTTGAGGTTAGGTTAAATAAAGGGGAACACAACGAGACTTTTATAGTTTGTGACAGAACTACTTACTTACCATTACAGGCACGCACACACACACACAGACAGTATTGCAGTCTATCATCACTCAATCGAATATAAACACTAATTGAGGGGAGCAGAGGAGCACGCCCGCAGGTGTCAATTGGGAATCGAACCATGGCCCTTTGGATTGCTCTTGACCACTGCGCTAACCATCCGCCGCCATCATCTCGATACGTGATTTATGGTCATTTAAAGAAATGAAGTCCCAACTAGTCACCAGAACTACCGCTAGGGCCAGGGACTCCACTGGTCAATGGTCGGTGGACCGTGCACCGCAACCGTGTGCTGTCAATGGAAAATTGAACTACCACCGCCTGCTGCTGCTACTGCTGCTGCCGCCATTTCGTTGCCCCGTCTCTTCGTTCGTGGCAGTTGTGGTTTCCATTTGTATATTTATTCAAGGCTGCAATTGACTTCTGAATGTCATTTTTACGATGCTTTCTTTTCCCCTCCACCCGACCTCACTGTACGCCGAGGGCCGGGGCCGACTGTCTGCCCTGCTGGTCCACACATCCAGTGGATCAAGCGTTTTCGGGCATTCCAACTGTTCCGTGCCGTTTGGTTCTGTTCGGTCGACCAGAATCAATATCAATCTAATCTCGCTCTCGACTCTCTCTCTCCCGCTTCCATCGTCGTCGTCGGACCGTACCCCCAAATGACCATCACCCAGACCACAGTCCGGGCACCCCTCCCCCCTCCCCCCCCCAGACATTCCGTCTGTGACTGGCGGGCCTCGTGTGGCGCGGCATAGGTTTGTCGGTTCTGTTTGGCTTCAATTATTCATTTAGTATTTCAGCCACTTGACCGCAGCCAGCGAGCGCTCCTGCCTGCCAGCCAACCTGCCAAGCGCAAACGGTGGCCCATATCTTCACCCTACATGCTATTCCATCTCTCCTCTTCCGTGGCTCTCGCTCGCTCGCTCGCTTTGTGCTCGGTGACAGCCGGTCGAGTCGAGCAGTAGCTAGCATAAACACACCCGATCCGACTGACCGAACTACTGGCGTGGTAAAGCGATTTCAGCGTCGATTTTCGTCGGAACTGCGGTGTCCAGTGACCGGCCAGCACCACGAGCTCCCTGTGTCGCTCCCTGTGTCCCTAGGCCGCCGCCTGGTTGCTGATTGTTCGATTTTTGGTGTGCTTGGTGTGCTGTGTGTGATGTGGTGGTGGTGACCCACCGCGCCACTCCCTTTGGTTAGTGCGTGCGTGCGTGCGTGTGTGTGCACTGATAACATTCACCAACTCCACAAAGCACCACCACCAAACGCGCTGCGTTGTGTTGCGCAAAGGCTTCAATTGCTTTCGATTATTGTGATGCTTTCTCTCTCGTGCTGGTCGCGCCGAGTGCTCACGTAGTGGCGCTGGTCTGTTGGTGGCAGGAATTATGTTTTCCTCCCATCCACTTCCACCTATTACTATCCACTCCACTGCATGCCCTCACATGCATGCATGCATGGTTGCTGCAGTGAAGCGTATGTGTGTGTGCTCTCTCTCTCCTTCCGCATGATGGTGGTCCAAATGGGCTGCTGTTGGGCTCTCGGGCCACAACGCCACCCAAAAATGCCCAATGATGCCGACGCGCAAATTGCAATTTGTTTGTTTATGATTGTGGGTCTTGTTTCGTTTCGCGTTTGGCGCGTTTTCTTTCGATTTTATTTTTCCATATTCTCTCCATCCTGCCGCCCTTCTCTCTCTCTCTGTTTATCACTGGAATTGGCACTGGAGTATGCGGCACTTTTTTCCCATCAACATCACGCCCTCAACCACCACTACCACCACCAACAACGACGGTCGAGTGCAAGGCTCAAGTGTTGTTCGATGGAGACCGACCACGATCCGCGATGTGGTTTGGACTGTTCCGAGTGGGTGTTCAAGGAGTGGGGGGTCGCATAATAAATCATATTCTCCACTTGTGACGATGGGGTCTCCCCGCACCACCAGCACTTGCTCTTCCCGTCGTTCCTCTGGTTTTTTTTGGCTTCGCCTCGTTCGCTCCCTATTTAATACACTTGTAAACCGATTCCCCCTGGCGTTCGAGTGGCGTGTGGCCAATACGAGGACAAACACACCAGCACACCAGCACCCCCGCACACCCCCGCACACGCCTTGGTGCCAGCCGCGAGCACAACATGGAGTGTCACGATTTTTCGCGTCCCGAAGGACGCCGCACCCCGTTTCATGTGCCGGCACCGGTATCGGCCATTTGTATCTTAATTTGAAACTTCACAACCCCAATCTCGACTCTCCTTCTGCGGTTCCATGGAGTCATGCGCGCGATCGTTTACCACACACACCAGCATGGAGGGGACGGGAAGGAGTGGTGACAGAGTCAATCTGCTGTTGCTGCTGCTGCTCGCCTTAATGGCTCGGAAATTTGGAAATAATTCTCGAATCGATTTTTCATCTGCAGAAAGAGAGCTCGATTGCTATGATGATGATGGTTCCTCTGGCCCCAGTTTGCGACTCCTTACACCTTACAGGAGTGTGTGTGCGTGTGTGTGTGTGTGTGTGGGACGAAACCAGCTAATTGAAAGCCATCGTGTGGAAGCCATAAAACTGTGAAAACACGCCAGCAGTCGTTGGGCGCGTCGTTGGCGGGTACGCGTGTTTGCGATTTATTACCTCGATGTTTTCTTCAATGTTTTGTCGAAGCGCGAACCCCTCCTTCACCCTCTCCTTCTCCTCCTCCTTCTCCTCCTTCACCTTCATCCATCGACCATCCGCGACCATGGGTGGCGCGCGTGACCCCAACGCGCGTTTACTGTTGCTGCTGCCACTGGGGGACTGTTCCAGGTCCCGTGCGAGAAGCGAGAGGATCACGAACCACCAGACGACGGATTGCTGCTCGTTGCCAATGTTGCCCCGTTGCCCCGGGAAACAAGCTTCAAAAGAAGTGATGACAAATGAGGGAAAGGTGAAGAGCGATCGACCGAGAGAGAGGGAGAGAGAGCGAGAGCAGTTGCTGGGGGGTCTGCTGTCGCCAAATTTGGCAACATAATTTACTTCTTCAACATTCGTCGTCGTCGTCGTCTTCGGTCGTCGTTGTTGAGGCAATCGGAGCAATCGAAATCCGTGCCCCAAAAACACTCCGGCCACGAGATCCGGCCATCACTGCTGCCAGTGCCAGTAATCCCCGTGTGCCTGTGGCCGCCGCTTACGAGCCGGACGGATGTCTTGACGTTTCGACGTCTCGTCGCAATCCGCTCTTCGAATCCGCCGGGGCGGCGTTCGCCGTCTACGGAGCCGTTTTTGCATAATTCACTTCTCTCTGTGTGCGCGCGTGTGTGTGTGTGTGCGCTCGTTTGGACCTTCGCTGGAAAGAGGGTTGCTTTGCTCCCTTCTATTTCTTCTTCTTTTTTTGTTTTTCTTGTGCTTCTCGGTATTTATGTCGCTTCTTGATGACTCATCACACGGTGGTGGTCACTCTGGCCGGTTGGTTAGGGGTCGCCGCTTTATCGGGCGACCAATATGGCCAAGGCCTAGCATTATGAGCATAATGATTTTAATCCCCTCCTCTCCTTTTTTTTTCCTTTGACCCCCCCCCTTCTGCTGGTCAACAAAACGGCCAATGTTTACCCTTTTCCTCCGGTGGTGCGCGATTTGGTTTTGTGTCGCTTGACCGCTCAAGACGACCGCTTGGTCAAGATCCAGTTAGACAGCAAGAGAGAGAGTGCGAGAGAAGGTCCGGGCGGGACCTTCTCTGCATAATGATGAAGAGACCTTCGCGATCGTTGCTTCTTCTGCCTCTTCTTCCTCTTCTTCTTCTTCTGCGTTGCTCCTAGAGAGACCTTTCACGCCGCTGGGGCCGCTGTCCAGGTTGTTTAGCTTAATTGGCTTTTTTCGGGAGGCCATTAGTCATTTCTCTCGCCCAGGCTCCAGCCACTCCAGCAGCGGGGACCGGACCATCAACCATTTCCTTTTGCAATCGGAACATGACTCCCCCCTTTTGCCTTTCCTCTTCTCTTCCTCCTCCTCCTCCTCTTCTTGAAGGGTGTTGAGCTATTTGCTTTAACAACGTAACAAGGTCCTCCCGTTCAACTCATGATGTTGGTTTCGCGCGCCTCCATCTCTACTGCTGCTGCTGCTGGTGCTGCTGCTGCTCCATTCTTTGTCACCACCCCACGCACGGCACGCGCGTCATCGACGTGTGTGTGTGTGTGCGAGGTGAGGAATCATTTCTTCTTCATCGTCTTCTTTTTCATTATTATTATTATTATTATTTTCATTCGTGGCATGCCGGCATTTCTTCCCAGCATTCCCAGCAGCAGCACCAGCAGCAGTGTCGAGTCCGAGTCCTGATTGAATCGGTTGATTGATGACAGAGACCGCGCACTCCCTCGGTTCCTTCAGCTCCCTCCCGGGGTTTCATCCGTACACCATCGAGCCTCATCAAGCTCAGAATTGTGTGTGTGACACATATAATGCTGAAGGAGGGGGGGTGCGAAAAAACTGTTTTAGCCTCATCAGCAGCTCCTATCATCGCCGCAGTCCGCCTCCCCCACCCCGCCCGGACACATTTAATTGGCTCGTCGTGTCACCGCCACCAACATCGCACATTGTTGCGTGAATGCCAGCTGGTGGTTGGCCGGCCGGGAATCTGGCGCTCGAGTGTATTTTTTTTTTTGCACTAGAATCTCGTGTCGCTGTTCCACGTGGGAATGCTCGGAATGTTCCACTGCAGAGATTCCATCTGGGATCCGGAATTTCATATCGAACGGCACGATTCTCGGCTGTGGCATTGTTATTTCTCTAATAAAACGTCAATAACGCGATCATCACCTCCTCTCCCAACCCTGTTATTGTAATCTGTTATTGTAAAACGATCTCAATCAATCGCCCCGGAGCGAGCTGTCACCTTACCTGTGGTGTCGCCGGTAGAGAGAAAACGAGTGTATGTGCGTCATGTGTGGAGAGCAACAAACGCACAGCAAACAAAGCAACCGCTGCTGCTGCTGCTGCTGGGCCGCTCTTCACCCGAACACATAATTGGCGCAAACAAAGTAATCGTGTTAAGTAATTGGCATTTTGCCATAACCTCACTTTATATGGGTGACGCGTTGCGCACATACCTTTTGGTTAGTCTGTGGCCACTCGTTCGCTCGCTTTTTTTTGTTTCTGCATTTTTTCGCCATTTTTATGGCGACCACCGCCATCGTCGCTGCCACTGGGTCTGGGTTTTTCGACCGACCGACCGACCGCTCGTTCACACCCAATCGGTTATTACCGGTAGGCAGGATTATGCGCCTTAAAAAGGGTTTATTTTGTGTGTGTGTGTGTTTTTTTTTGCCAAAGTGTGCGCATCAACACACATCATTTGTGACAGTTCGGTGGCGAATGGTGGCGGACAGATTTCGCAGACCATAACGTCATTGGCCAGCATCATCAGCGAGCGACCCCAAACATTTAAAGCGAAATTACCTTAAACGATTCGCCATTAGTACGCGACGACAAAATGGCCAACATCGCACCGGGTGCAACAGCAGAAAAGTATCTCGCTCGAGACACGAACGCGAAAACGCGAAACCCGGTGTGACGGGAGTGCTGAAGCCCCGCGAAGCCCGCGGCCGCGAAAAAGGCTAGAAAGAAAAGGTCGAAAGGAAAACCCGAAACCCGGCTCCCTCTTCCAGCCCGGCTCCCTCTTCCAGGTCCATCCAAGACTCCCAGGTCTCTCGATAAGGCTTCACCTCCGGTTCGGTTCGGTCCGTGGTCGGTCGTATTGGTCATTTCGATTCCCTTAAGCTACCGTAACCCCGGTGCCACACGCGGTGCAGAGAGAGAGAGAGAGACCCCTTACTACCACTACCACTACCATTGCTGCTGCTGTTGGTGCTGCTTCGTGCTGATTAGTTATGCGTGTTTCGGGACCCCTGCTCCTCCTCCGGTCCGGTCGCTCGGCGACCCTTTTCTTTCTTGCTTTATTTACATTTCCTTAATGCCATGCCATCGAGCGCGCGTCGCCATCGCCTTCGCGACGGACGGCGAAGAAGGTGGTCGGAATGACATTGTTGTTACAAGCTTTTCCATAATATTCTCGACACTCGCGCGCTGCTAATCCTCTTTTCTTCTGCCGGAGAGGAGGGAGGGGGCGCGCGCGCAGCACTCCACCATCCTGTTCTCCCCTTTCGCGGGAGGTTAATTTGTTCCACGATAATGTTCTGTATTTCATTTCTGGATTCGCTTCGGCGGCGGCGACGACGGCGACGAAGTCCAAAACAGGATATTAATCCAAATTCATTCACCTCATTTGGGATGCATGTGTGCGTGTGTGTTTGTGGGGGGGGGGGGGGGGGGGGTATTAGTGCATGTTAGTCTGACAGGGAAAGAGAGGGAGAAATAGTGTATGTGTGTATGTGTGTGTGTGTGTGTGTGCTCTTTGGCCACTCTGGGGTGTCTCTGGGTCGTGGAGGGATTTAATTTTCCCTCTTGCCCCCGTATTGGAGCGGGGTTCTCGATGGTTGAGTGCACTTTTGAAATTCGATATCCCGAACCGAACACACACACACACACAGCGAACACCGAAACCGATACACCTACCGGTGGGTTTTGATGGCCGAGCTCGGCTCCAGTAGCTGCAGTAGCCCCAGTGAGGACAGCGGGCCGGCGGAACGGTGGCTAAACAACAGCGCAGCAGCGCATATATTGGGCCAATATTATGGGAACAACGTGTATTATGATACCGAAACCTGCTTGCTGCTCCTGCATTTTGGCGGCACAGTACAAACACTCCAAAGGTGGCATAGAGACCGGGGGAAGAGGGGACTCATTACGCTTTAATCTGAATTTAGAATACCCGGGAACCCAGAGAAGGGCACGTTTGCAGTAGTAGTAGCAGCAGAGAGAGAATAAGCGCAGGTTGCTGAGGTATATGAACCTGAGAGATAATTGTTTTCACGCAGCGGCGCAGGACGCAGGAGGCGGTTTCCGGTTTGTTGCCGATCAGTGCGCCCGCGTCTGCCACTCGGATCGGTGATCAATTTTAAAACATATCGCCGTGTGCGAAAGAGAGAGAGAGAGGCACAGGCCTTCGAATCAACTGTCTGCGTTTTCTGAAGTTCCGGCCATAAATCGGTCACCATCAACCAGTCACCAGCGCTGCTGCTGCTGCTGCTGTTGGTGCATTGCCGCCGCAGCCGACTCCACTTAACATTCATCATCATCCCTCATCATCAGCTACCCGCCCTCCCCTCCCCTCCCCTCCGCTCGATTGCATCGTAATCAATTCCAATTCGAATAATAATGATTATCAATCGAGGGGGAAAACGATCAATAAACTTTCATAAACAATCGCTCCGCTCGTCCGTTCGCTCGATGATGATATTGGGGTGGTCTAGTGTTGCTGCAAGTGGTGTGGTGGTCTGCGTTATTAGAAAGATTAGTTGGTTGAGTGCATCAACAGCCCGCAACCTGGCAGCAGATCAGCGTCACTTTAGCTGCCCACCCTGCCTTCACCACGCCATTTTGGCCGTTTTTGTGTAGATATTTTCATTTCTCTTCCGTCCTGCAAAGCCATCATCAAGCCGTGATCATCATCATTATCTCCGGTGTTGGTGCGCCATCTTGGTTGATGATTAGATTTAACCGATTCCGTCCGTTCAGTCGCTAACCAGTGAAAGGATGGGAAATTGGTGCTCCCCTGTCTATGGGACCTCTCTTCCCCTCTCTTATGCTCTATGATACAGCATAGAGCGCGCTCTCACTCTCGGAGCCCTGAGGTCTTCGGTGCCGACATTTTCGTTTTTTTTCTCTCCCCTTAAAACAAATATTCACAATCGATCCCTTCCGATCGGGCACGGGTTTTGGTTCGGTACACGACGACGACGACGACGATAAGACAACGAGGAAAAGGAAAGGAAAGGAAAGGAAAGGGGGAGCAAGGGTAAACGAGCGGTCGCAATGTGCGCGTGGTCTATGGTCTTGGTCGATATCGTGGTCTGGTCTGGTCTGTTGCTGCTGCTGCTGCTGCTGATGGTGGTTGACGGTTCCGAGGGTTTTGTTTGCACACGACGGTTGTTTGCCGGCCGCGGTTCGTCCTCTGGCCGTCCACGCGTTCGCTTTGTTGATTGGAATATTCACCGGAGCAAGAGCTTATCGGTCAACCAACCAACCAACCAACCCGCCCGTCAACATGCGAGCCCACCGCGAGGAACGCGAAAGGTGAATCTCTGGTCCTCTGGCCGGGTGCGTCTTGCCCGGGGGCCAGCGCTGCGTTGCCTGCTTGGATGCCCGAGGTTTCGTTTCCATTCCAGCGCGCCTGACGCGCGCTCGTGCTTGGTTCTCACGCGCAACGCATAGCGGCGGGTCCACAGAGGAGGCGGGGGTCCACAGAGGAGGGTGTGGTGGGGAATAGCTTTTGAAAAGGTATTTCTGCTGTTTCAGTATTGATTTATCGGGTATAAATAAAATCAAAGATAAGCGAGAGCCCCATCCTTTTTTGGGGCGGACTTTTCGTAGGCCGTCGCGGGACTGGACGCGGGAGTGATGACAGAATGTCGAATTGTTGTTGTTGTTGCCGTGCAGAAGGTGTTGGTTTTCGGTTGTCCAGAAGAAGTGGGTTGGAATATTTTTTAAATGTTTAAAAATATATTCTTTTTTCTCGCAAATCTTCCGGAAAGTGGCAGGAAGAAGACATGTCTTGGAAGGTTATGAGGATATTTTAAAGAGCAAGAATGTCTGACTTTGCTAAAGACATCTACTACTTCTTTTTTTTAGAAGAACGACGTTTATGATATTTGTCGGTTTTTGAATAGTTTTGTAAGGGTTTTAAGTTATGATGTGAGAATTCTTTCGAACTTCTTTAGTTGAGCTATATTCAGTTCAGTATTGGAGCACAAGGCGCATAGCTGTTGAAATAGAGCAGGAAAGATTCTGAAAACAATCACTATTACCTTGTAATAGACAACACAGTCCTTTACTGTTGGAATATTTTAATTTCCATAAGATCCAATACTTCTACTTGATTCCATGCAGTCGGTGTATACAGGCCTGTATTGTAATGTATACATGGAATACTTGGGATACTACACGAAGTACTAGTGGCAACATAATCCTTGCAATGTAGTGCTACAGCATCTTCGCTAAGTTCCCAATCGTAAATGGATAAGTCCGAATCTTGCATAAATCTTCACCTGAGATAAGTCCGCAATCGCAAAATCCGAGTCCAGCCGTACACTACTGCATCCATTGTCCTCTCTTCCCGTTGTTCCTCTAATAAGCGTCGAAATGTCCCGAAGCCCCGGAAGGTACCGGAATTCAATTTCAGTTTATCGTACTTTTGCTTTACCCCCTTGCCCTTGGTTTTTGGAGTTGGACAGGATTTCGTCTTCCAATCTAATTCCGCTAATTAATTGCTACTTTCGGTTCCCTTCTCCCCCTCCCTTTTGGGGAGAAAGGTGCAAAATCCGTCGATGCCAACCCCGACACTCCGACACTCAAATCGCTCACTCCGACATTTTCCTCCTTTTGCTCTGCTACGTCTCCCGTATCGGCGTGCTGGAAGAATGCTGGAACAAATTGCTTCACTTATAAATTGCACAACAATTTCCGCCCTCAGCCATCAGCCACGGGGGGGCTCGACTATCTAGCTCTACGTGGCGATAGTGGCGTGGTGGTTGTGCCAATCCAGGCGAAAAGTAACCAAGATCACCCGCGATAGGATGCAGCAATCCTGCGAGGTGAATTGCCTCCCTCCCCCTCATGACCGTCGAAGTCGATCGGCGTAATTAGCGGATGGATGCTGCTGGATGGGAATTCTCCCGGAGACGAGCGCTGGAGCGCCCTGGCCGGGCACAAAATATGCAAATCTAGTTTCAGCACTTTCGACACAAAATTAAGAACCGAATGCAAGATGCACTCTTCACTCTATCCCCCCCAGTATCCTCGTCTTTCATGGACGTAGAGGACTTCTCCGGAGAGTTAGGAGTGAGTGGGGTGCTGCTGGTACGGTGGCGCGGTGATCGCGCCAAATTGGAAATCGGTGAACCGAGGCAGCCACTTCAACCGGCAGCCAACTCTTGGATCCCATGCTCCCCGTGCAAAAGTTTTGATGCCGGCGAATCCGGGGAGGAGGTCCAGGGTCCAGGATTTTCAAGCTGTCAAAACCTGGAAAGTGTTCCTCGCGCTCCCTCCGTGAGTCTCTCTCTCTCTCCATTCGCACTAAGCTGCCAGCAGAAGATATAGTTTCGCTCCTCCCGTGGGGCACAGCAGGAAGAAGCGGTTTGACTGCGATTCATCGATGCTCTCTCTCGAGGGAGACAGAGAGGCCGCGGAGCAGGAGAAGGTTGGAGGTTGCCTTCACCGATGTCGACTTTTAACTCGAATTATCGGGCATTTTATTCCAATCATATCTATCGGAACGCGAAACGGATGGTCCAGTCCTGTCCCGTCCCGTCCAGTTCCATTCCATCCATTGGGGACTGGTGGACTGGCCTTCGAGATCTGCTTCCTCTCCTTCGCCCCGCGCCTGCCCCCCTGGTACCTCTTCAGCTTCACCGTGGAGCGCGCGCTGCCATTCCCGATAGCACACAATGGATTATGCAAATGATGCCCCGGGAACTTGGCGCGCGGACCGGCCTCTCTTCCCCGCGATAGCGATGACAGTTTGGCCTCTCGCTCGACGGACGGACGGTCGGACGGACGCACGGACTCCTCCCGGATCGCGTTGTCCGTTCGGGGTTTTTGCAATTTTGCTCTCTCTCTCTCTTGCTCGCTCGCTCGCTCGCTCGCTCGTCGAATGGACAAAGGAGAAAATGTGGCAGAATTGGCTTGGTCCTGTCACGGACCTCCCCCCCCTCCCTGCGTTTCCACAACCGGGGCCTTTCGGTGACAACCGGTCGCCGGGACCACAGACTGCCCCGACTCGTCATTAGGACTTAAGAAAAGGGAGGGCGCTGTCGTGTCCATCGTTGTTGCTGCAATGCACGGCGTTGCGATCCTTCGCCTTTGCCCCCTTTCCAGAAGAAGGAGGAGGAGATAGAGAGAGAAAGAAAGAGAGAAAGAGAGGAAGAGAGAGAGGAAGAGGCCAAGCCGAGGCGACGGCGATTGGAAAATGCAATATAAAATCAATATAAAATGAATCACGGACACTTGAAAGGAGAAGGGCGCGCCAGCCAGCCAGCCGGCCAGCCAGCCAGTCGGCCGCACCCAGGGCCCCCAGTTTTATGGTCGTCGATCCGAAAACCGATGGACGTCGGTTGGAAGAGGTTCGCTGATAAAATCACATTCCTCTCTGGGACTCTCTCGAGCCGAAGGAAGGAAGGAAGGTCCTCTTTGGGAGGGGAGTTTGGAGAAGTTGCCGAGATGCACTTTACTGTCATTTAGTGGCCCCGTTGCACCCGCTAGAGGCGTCGTCGTCGTCGTCGTCCTCGCGTGTGTGTGTGTGTATGTAACGCTCTGCATGGTCCGGACATTATGTACGGAGGCAGCGGAGGGTTCGAGGTTTGTTTGGCCAACTCTCGAGATGCCCTGGCATCCACTCACCACCGCTAGAAGCGAAGCGGAAGACACGGTGGAGGAGGAGTACCATGAGTTGAGGTCTGCAATCCGCACGACAATCTCGTATTCAATCGAAGGGGTAGGGGCGGGTGCACTACTAGGCCCTAAACTGCTGCCGCTGCCAGTGCCAGTGTGTGTACGCCATAACATACGCCACATGAGGTCGGTTGGTTGGTTGGTTGGTTGGAGCGCGCTTGTCGCTTGCGAGATAAAATCCACGGGACATGGCCTACCGCCGAAAGGGGGCTGTCTATATGTGCACCGTGCACCGGCATCGTGGTCGGCACAAATGGTGCGCCGTCGTGCGTTGTAGCAGAAATTTGCATTAGACTCCACTTGGCAACGAGCGCGACGAGCCTAGCGAGTCTAGGCCAACAACAACAACGTCTCTATGGCGAACGTGAACGGCGGTGGAGTGGCGGCTGGAAGGAGTTGGAGGAGGATGAGGCAACAGTAACGCTAACTCTCGTCTCGTCTTTGGTACCTTCGTTCGGTACCTTCTCCAAGAAGATACACACATTAACCAAGATCTCCTCCAAGAAGCTGCAGCAGCTGCAGGAGAAGGAGAAGGAGAAGGTTAAATACCTCTGCAGAGTATCCGCGCGCAGCACCGTCGTGGACCTCGCATTCGATGCGATCTCTCCATTGGTCCATTGGTCTTTTCCTCCCTTTCCCCTCCATATGGTCGCGTCTGGCCGGGAGTCTGGCGTCCCATACCGAAATGGCGTCGCGAAACTCCAAAAGGTGTGTAGGTACTATAGTACTCGCGAATGAAGCGATCTCCTCTGCTGCTAGCGTGGCGTTGCGTTGCGGTGGATCGAGTACCGCGAGACCAAACGACCGACCGACCGAGACTCGAGGCCAGACTCTGTTTTGCGGAGTTTATTTGTCTTTATGCCCCCGGTTCCCCCCTTCACCGTTCCGTTCACTCACTCCTAGGGGCGCCTGTGTAGTGCTCTAGTGGTCCGTAGAGAAGTAGAGGAGATGGGAGCGCCATTACCATTTCGGAAGCTCCAGGAAGGCCCAGCCGGTCGGTTGGTTGGTCGGTGCCCAGAGTATGTACACTCCAATGGCTGCCGGGGCCAAAAACGGCGCATTAAATGGCCGATTGTGGTGCGCACCAACCAACCATCCACCCGGTGTATAGTGTGCCTCTGGTGGTGGAGGTGCCACGGATTGCCCATTGTGAGGTTAATTTATCGTTTGACATTTATCATCCCCGTGCCAGCCCTCCCCCGCTCCGCTCCTTCTCTGGTCTGGTATCCTGGCGTCGTCCGATTTGTTCCGTTTTTGGAATTTATCCGCTTGGATAGCCTCCGGGACTTTTCTAGCTTCCCCCAGCGCACGGATGAAGGGGGGGGGGGGGGGGAGGGAGCAGACAACCGAGGTCCGGGGGCTAGAGTGAAGTGTCAACCGAAAAACGGTCCGTAGAGACCCCGTGTCCCGTGTACCGTGTCCCGTGTGAGTGTTGCATGCGGAAAAAAGTGTCCCCCCAATCCAAGCGCTACTCCCGGGGTTCCAAAATCGAAAACCCCCTAACCTCACTTACTCGCAACCAGAGGATTGCCAGGCGTGGTGTGGCGTGGCCAGTGTTTGCTTTGTTTTGCGCGACCGTTCTGACCGGACCTGGTCGGGCCCCTCGGTGGTTTGTACGTGAAAGCGAAAATGAGATGTGATGTGATGCCGCCCGGGGGAGTGGCCAACGAACAGAGGGCCAGGGAACAGAGCCGGAGACCCCGCGGTACGGCGTTAGGAAGTCAAGCCCGAAAAACCCCGTTGGAGGTGGGGATGATTACCACTTCCGTACCACACGAGGGGAGCATCTAGGGATGACCACAGCGACTCCCTCCCCGATACTAGTCATCTGCAGCAGCACACCAACCGACCGATCCTGGACGATGCTGACACTGACGCAAATCCGTGCAATTTTCAGTTCCACCGTTCGCTCTCGGCGTCGCGTCGCCTGGCGTGTGTGTGTGTGTGTGTGTGCTTGCTGGCAGCCATTATCTCGGCCTGGTCTCTTCCTCACCTTCCGGTGCACTACTCTGCTCCAGTTCTGTCCGGCGGATCCGGTCGTCGATAGAATTTCCTCCAAATTGACCACGACGCAATGGCATCGCCTACGACCGCGGTCGTTGTCACCATCAGCCATCAGCCGGCCATCATCATCGATGCACCATCACCATCAGTTCACGATGGTATGTTCGACCGGAGTCATCGACGGTGAACCATAAACGCTCGTCATCGTCGTCGTCGTCGTCGTCGCGTGTGACTCACGCTCCGCTCATGGCCTGCTGTTTGCCTGCCGCGCCTGCTTGACAGTTCTCGCACCGTGACACCGTGTATTCAAGGGGAAAGAGAGCCGCAAGGACAGGAGGAGAGAGAGGAGGTATGGCAACCGAATGGCATCTAATCCTGCACTAAGTAATGGGCTTTCCGGTTGAGTTTTCGAACCCCCCCCACCCCCCCCCCCCCGAGAGAGTCACCGCATCGGAATGCAGCTAGCTAGTGACCGTGTGTCCGTCTATCCGTGTGTCCGTGTCCGTGTGTGTGTGTCCGTGTGTGTGTGTGTTTGACTCTTTAAGGTACTACACTGGCACCACTTGGCACCACTCGCAGCAGCAGAGCGGACTGCAGCAGCAGCCTAGAGGCTAAATTCTATCATCAGCGGGAGCGACAGCGACGCCTGTCACACCCAGAAACGAGCGAGTGAGCGTGCGAGAGAGGGAGAGAGACAGCAGCGAGGACCCGGTTGCAAACCGGTTTCCCCGGCAACCACCACGCAACCGCCGCTCCTCCTACAGATGACCGATGGTGGCGATGGTGCACTCATTAGTGAATGCGCTCCGATGACCCCTCATCGGTGGTGCATCGCCGCGTCGCGTCGCGTCGCGCCGCACACACGCACTGACCGTCCTGTCCTGTCCTATCCAGGTACCGACCGACCGACCACCGTCACCGGGACACAAGGGACGAGATCGATCAACGGCAGCAGCAGCAGCAGCAGCAGCAGCGGCAGCAAATGCGGCAGCCAGCTACACGGGAATAATTGAAACGATCGGCGACGATGGATGATAAAGAGACAGCCACACCAGGTAGCCACAGACCGAACCGGACCCCGGACCGAACGGACAAGACCGGACGAGACGAGCCGGACAGACAGACAGACGCGTAGAAGGAGGAGAAGGATAGGTAGAAGCAGAAGAGAAGCAATGAAGGGGCACTTCAGATTGCGGACAATCACCGTCCATGGCGACGACGACAACATCGAACCGGGGCCTCTGTCTGGACTGTCGAACGCGCCGTACAATATGACGTACACACACACACACACACACACACACACACACACACACGCGAGAACGCGGAGATCGATGCACACAGCAGCACCATTCCGGGGGCAAAGGCGTATCCCATTAGCGGGCGTTCAGCCATGTTCGGCGAGGGCTATATAGGTTGGTTCTCCTCGTTCTCCGCGTCCTCGACGGCCTTCGACTTGGACTAGGACTTGGACTTTGAGATCGATGTTCAGCGTTACCTCGCTGTGCTCTGATGGCTCTCTGACTTTTCCGATTCTGGTGCCTTCGTTCGTGGACGATCCCCGGGACCACCACAAAAAACCCCCTCCCTCCCGCCCTCCCTCCCCCTGACGATCGCGTTGCTTTCTGCGGCGAAGATGCGATTGGGCCGCGACGGGCGCGAGGTCCACGAGCTCTGTTTTATTGAATAATGCAAATATCGTGCTCCTGTGGCTCCGCGCACGAGCACGACGACGACGACGACGACGACGACGACGCTGTCCGCACGATCCTGAGGTCCAAAACACCTCAACACAGGAAGGAAGAAGGCCCTCCCGTTCCATTTTTGCCTGCAGATACCGATCGACGACTGTGTGTGTGTGTGTGTGTGACTTAGAGAGAAAGAGAGAAAGAGAGAGACAGAGAACGACCGATCGGAAACCCTTTTGTCCTCCCCGGGGGGAGGGGGGGGGGGAAATGAAGGTCCAAAGAAGGTCCTCGAGAAGCGCCGTGTGCCTTCATGGCGAGCGTGCGAGTCCATCGCTTGCACGTCGCGTCCGTTACACCTCATTCGCTGCACGATCACACCGAGCGTACATCGGTACGGAATGTATACTTTGTGTTCCGAACCCACCAACCAACGGACCAACCAACGGACCAATCTCGCCGAGATCGCCTCCATACGTGTGCTGTGTTGTGGTGTGTCTTCTGAGGGCTGGACTGAGGAGTTGTTCTGCTGCTGCTGCTGCTGTTGCTGCTGTGTCTTGGAAGTTGTTGGAACCTTTGCGCAATTGAGTTCTCCATTTTTATGGCATTTTAATGGAACCTTACCTCACACACACACACACACACACACACAGGGCCGGGCGAGTGTTGAGGTCGTTTTTTTGTGGGTCCCAACCTACCACCCCGTTGGCATCCCATGAGAGAAACCTCGCACCTCGCACCTCGCGTCGCCTGTCCGTCTCCCCGCGCCTTCGCCTTCGCCTTCTAATAAATCGATTGAGATTCTTCTCGTGCTTCTCGTGCGGCGGGGTGTTATTAAAAGAATAATATCTTGGGCCGCCCGCCCTCCGCAGGGTCTTGAGCGAAAGAAGAAACTGTGCCAGCAGTGACCGCACACACAGAACGTGGTATTTTGCGCGAGCGCGCTCGCGTGTGTGTGTGTGTCTCTCTCTCTGTGGCTGCTGCTGCTGATGGTGGAGTTCTCTTCGTCCACAAATTATGTGATTATTAATTATTGGTGGTGCCCGGATTGTGTGGCCCAAGAACGGCGAACGGGAACGGGGGTTGGCATTTAATCGAATTGCTTAAACGGTATTTTATGCGAGGTGTACCACTCGGGGTGGTGGTGGATGTTAACTGGAATGACATTTCACATTCTTTGCACTGTAGAGCGCACGCGAAGAGGAGGATGGGTAGAAGGCTCGCCCAAGTCTCGAAGCAAAGACGAAGGCTTTTTTTATGGTGCAAGAAGATCTAAAACTGTCGTAAACCCCCCACCCGGGAGGCCCTTCTTTAAGCCATTAACCCAACTCAGCAACAGAACGGCGTCTCTTCGTGCGAATTAAAAACCGATAAATAGTTCGAAAGAAGAGAGCTCCCCACCGGAGCAGAGGTGGGGCGGAACGGAGCAAGGGCAAAAGAGTGGAAGATTAACGGCGGCATGCGGCCATCCGCCAGAAGAAATAGTAATAAACATGTAGGACAAGTTAGTGGGCAACATATAACTCTGCAAAACGCAGCAAAGACCGTTTAAAAAGGGGAGCAATTGGATACGAAATGCTAAAACATACCTATAAACAAGACATGTACAACGAATGTGAAGAATAGAATGGGCAACGAACCAGAGGTAACAAAAAACAGGCGTAAAATTAATAGAAATTGGACCCGAAATGAAGCGCTATTTGCGTTGAAAGTGTCACATAAACTTGAAAACTAATTACAATGATTGAATTATATGTGAAACAGCTGGGGAATAGAACGCGAAACCCCCGGGGAGGACCGAGGATAAGACAAAACAAAGGCAAAGCCACACCACCACCACACCCATCGAATGAAAAGCCTAATGAAAGATGGACACTAATGAGAAAGGTACAAATTGAGCAATGCAATAAATAAAGAACACAGAGAAACAAAAGTAAAATGAATCCATCCATCCCCTCCTGCGCCGGTCCCGTCCGAGAGAGAGAAGAAAAAAACAACACAGACAGTCCGGGGGTGCATAATTTAACGGGACAGAAAGTAAAGCAACAGCAACAAGTAAGCCGAAGGTCTCGGTCGCGGACGCCTGCGCTTTGACCAAGAAAATACGAAGAGATCGGTGATGGAGGAATGCGTGCGTTCTTTTCCGGCATTAATCCGGGCGTATACCAGGTGCGGCGCGGTGCCCAAGAACGCGCACTTAGTGCGCTCGGACCCCCGAAAAGAGAGAGAGAGAGGGCCGCGATTATGAGCGCTACTCCGTCTTGTAGAACGCGCACAAATCGCGCAAACTGCGATGCGCGCGACCACAGGGAGAGGTCGGTCCGTCCGTTTGCATTGCGTTTCGTTCCGGATTCCGGACCGGGGCGCCGCACCACAGTAGGCCGGGAGTAGAGAAAAAGCTGGGCGTCGTAGATCACCTCGTGGCCTGCTATGGTCGGGCCGACCAACCAACCGCCCAGAAGGGAGAATAAAACCGAAAATCATTAACCGCGCCGCACCGCGCGCGTAATCTGTTTTCTTGCTTCTCCCCCGGCACCCCGTGTGTGTGTGTGTGTGTGTGGGATGGATGGTGGGAACGAGTGCCGTTTCTGATGTCCAACACAGTTTTGCCACACACGCACGCAACGGACCGGCAGAAGGGGGAAGACACACTGTAAACGGCGTCGACGACGGCGAATGATGATGTTTGTTGCGCTGCTGCTCCCCGGGCCCCGGCTCCGGCCCGTGGATTCCGAATGGAATGCCGAAAGGGGGTAGCGAAGGAGCGAGGGAATAAGCCGCGCACCAGGGCGAAGGGAGGGGAACCGCGCGATTGGTGGTCATAAATGCGTTCCTCGCACATCGTCGTCTCTGCGCCTACTGCTTCGTTTCACTTCACTTCGTTCTTGCTTCGCTTCGCTTTCGAAGACCGCAAAACCCTGGAAGGAAGAATGGATTGATCTCCGGAGTGGAGAGCAGAAAGAGAGAGCGAGGGCAGAGGCGTCTTAAGAATGTGTGTGAATGGTGTGTTGTCGATGATGATGATGATGCTGCTGTTGGCGATGGAAGCGATGAATCGCCAAAACATTGAAATGACAGAACGCATAAAGCTCTAAACATACACACACACACTGGAGCGAGCGCCCACAGACTCTGGTTGCCTGGTTGCACAGATTACACCCCGTCACTGCCACACCTCGTCACTCTCAGGTCATCATCATAGTAGGCCAATATAGCAGGTAGCAGCCAGGGGAGCCATCTATCCATCCAGAACGATATCCAGAACGATTGTCGCTTCTGCTTAAATGGAAGGGAGGGGAGGGGGCTCCAAACCAAACCAAACCAAACCAAAGTTTTCCAGCTTCAAACAGCCTTTTACACGCCTCTTTTGCTGACTATTTCGAGTGTCATTTTGATGCAAATTCCTGCCACCACTGCCACCACCGCCACTACTTCCTTCGCACCAATATCGTAATTTTATGCTATTTTGATGGCGGAGAAACGATTTTATGGAAATAAGCGACAGCGCGCGCACGTCTAAGCGGCGAGTGGATGGCCAATGGAAAGCCTCCTTCTTCCTCTTCGACTTTTTCTCTCTTCTTCTTCTTCTTCGTTTATGAGAAGGTGCTCTGCCTGCCTGCCTGCTGGTGATGCCTAAATGCGGCTCATCGTGATCGTGAAAAATGTGTGTTTGTATGGGCCGAAGCGGATTAAACACTCCCGGGCGAGCCTATAGGCCTAGGTTCCACTTTGTCCGTTTTGTCGCCGTCGTCGATGCCGATGATGGTGGGGGTGTTGTGTGTTCGGAGGGGGGGGGGGGGGAAGTGCAATAAAGTTTACAGCGGATTTTATTCAAAATTCATCAAACCACTAAGCAGCTTCCCTTTGCCTGACGTTCGACGTGCTCTGTCCGTTGCCGGTTGCTGGTTGCTAGGACATTCCGTGTTGCTGTGGTAGAAAGGGAGAGAGAGAGGGAGTGCGGCAGACCCCAAAGCCGATACGGTGGTGTTGGTTGATTGTTTTTTTTTTTCTCGGGGTTTTATTTTCATTTTTCAACAGACCAAGCATCCAAGGTTCAGTGGCCAGCCCAGTAGCTTTTTGGGGATGTTTTTTTTTCTTTCCTTATAATTCCATTTTACTGTTTCAAAAGTGTGGAATTTGTTGTGCTTTTGCAAAGGATGAAAAATGAGCAAAAGGCAAAGCCGTGAAATAAATGAACGGCAACCGGGAACAGTGCTTAAGCAGGGCTATTATGGGTTCTGAATGTAGAAGCAGCCCACTCCTGTATTGGAACGTATTATAGAAGGCGTTGCTTGAGCTCCACATGTTCAACCACACAGCATATTCCAAAATGTATTTTTCGGACTAAAAGGCTGCAAATTCGTTATAACTTACATTGTGCACTGTTTTTCGCGTTTTCGGCACTATTTTGAACACCTAACAGCCTATGAAGTGAAGTTACTTTACTATCACAAGCAAGTTGTTAAACGCACCAAGCATGGTAAATCTTTTTCCAAAATAAAATTACTGTCCTATCCGTTCCAAACTGCTGTAGGTAGCTACTGTTTGCAGTCACAGCCTGCCATGTCACGTCATGGTGTCGCATAATTAGGTTGCTTTGATTCATAGAGCATCTGCATTAGTACTTCATACACCCAGGATATTGTGACGTAATTAAACAAAATGCTTTTCAATAGCTAAATGCAAATGTGCAAATAGTTTCCAGGTATTCTAAAACAGAGCAAACGATGCGACAGTTACGCGTTTATTTGTAATGAGCGTTGTCAACCATTTAGTACATTATTTGTCCAGCATTTTGGGAAACGAACTAAACTTTATTGATTGATGTTTTGCAAACAGCTAATAAATTAATAATGATTTCCCAATAGCTCAAAACTCAATCATGCTCATCATGATAGCTTCTGCGGAATTTCATTCCAATTCAATTCAATAGGCTATACACTTTGATGAATTGCTGTATTAGTCAAACGGATGGTATTTGGTATTCGGTTTATATTGTCTATTGAATTATGAACTAGGTTCACTACGAACTGATCCTAATAAAACACGTTCGTAATTGAATAGAAGCTTGTGTATGTGAATTTTAGGAATGTGTGTTGAGGATGATAATGGTCATCCCATTTGAGCTTTACAATAGTTTAACCAACAAAGCGCTCAACGCGATTTCTCCCATTTCTGCCGTTACGCAATTCCGTCTATTTTTAATGTAGTGTCCCTGGAATGTTCGCTCAAAAATAAAAAAAATAACAATAGAATGCAATCATTCTCAATACACAATGGCTAGAGCACCGGGACACTGAAACAAACACACACGCGCACAGAATTGCACACAAAAATAGTGGAAAATGTAGGACAACCAAACGACGACCCGAAAACAAAGACGTCAATTGGCGATGGCGATGGTTTCTGCTTTTGCATAAAAATGAAATGTAATGCGTCACCTTAACGAACCACATTGCACGCTCGCGTTCTCGTGTACTACGCTGTGTGTGCGAGTGAAAATGGAATTTTGATTTTTCTCTCCAAAAAAAACAAAATCCCAAAAAAAAACGTTCTCATTTCAACTGTACATGTTTGAGTAACGCACCCTGCGATGCTGCGAGGCTCATGTTTCTTTAATTAACTTTCCCTCCTCCCTGCCCCGCCCGAAAAAAACTCATGCACAGAACACTCCTCTACCGATCGTGTGAAAGTGTCTCCCACCGTGTGGCTCCGATGGTTCGGAACGGTTTGGCACAGGGGGTTCGTTGGTTGGTTGGTTGGTTGTATTATGAAGATTCATCAACCACCAAAGTGTCGCGGTCGCGTGGAGATGTTTGGAATATTGGTACCGTCTCTCCCTGGTCCACTCCTCTCCCATGTACGATGATTGTTTCATTATTTTCTCGCTCGCTGTTTCAGTGGTTTTTGGCCCCCCCGTTGCCACCGGGGCTCGTTTCGCAAGGGGGTGGGGCGGCCGTACACGGGAGCAGAAGAGATAAACGAATCTGAAGATAAGCCACTCTACCAGCATGCATACACACGGACACACACACACGCACACAGACAATCCGGTAGCAGACACACCGGCAGCTCATCCTCCATGGAGTATATATATCTCCCCCCCGCCCTCTGCTGGACCACCTTTCCGGTCTCCAGCGCGCTCGAAGCAAAAAAAAAACAGCTCCCACAAGGCCACACAAACCCCTAATCTTGCCATCTTTGCTTCTTCCCAACGATCTTTTCTTTTGCATATAATTTGCTGCCACCATCATCGGATCCGCCACCGGCCGCACCAACCAACCAACCAACCGACAACCGCTGCAACGCTCACAGGACGTCCGCGCGAGCAGATTCGTGTTCTTCGTCATCGTCCTGCGTCGTCGTGTTTCGTGTTCGTCGTCTGCAGCGGTGTGACCATAAGTAAGTGTGTATTATATAATTATGGTGCCCTTTAGCTTAAGCTAATGACTCCTCGAGCGTAAGTTTTGGGTTTAATTATCTGCCGGAAATCTTTAACTTTTCACATAACGGATTTCGGACCCCGCGTGGTGGTGGTACGGGGGGCGGGGCGGGGCGGTGGTACCCTGTGCTAATTGCTGCTGCTGCTGCCACCTCACACTGTCTTTCTGTGTTATTTTTTGTCTTCCCTCCTATCTTTTTTGTGGTGCTTGGTGCGTCGTCTTAATGCAAAATTGAGATTTGGCCCCCTTTCACCACCTCACCTTCTCGCCGAAAAGATGCTTTTCCTCCTTTCTATGCGGTCCCATGTGCCCAGGAGCGTGTGTGTGTGTGTATGTGTGTGAGTGCGTGCGTGATTGTCCTTACAAATGTCACTTGTTGTTTGCTTCGCAGTCGAGAGTTTGCCTGCTTGGATCTGTTTGCTTCATCTTTTGTCGTCTCGTGTCTGTGTGTGCGTGCGCGTTTTCCCATAATCTAAAGTTGGTCCTAGGAGTCCCGGGTCCTTGTGTTCCTTTTGCATATCGCAAAACAAGGCCACCACACACGAGTTTGCTCAACCAGAACCTAAGGCCCGTGTCAGCCCTTTTTTGCTTCTGCTCCTGGTGCTGCTGCTGCCAAGTGTCTGCTGATGCCTTTTGACACCCGCTCGAATGACTTAATTGCAGACCACTTTGCACACAAACACACACACACACAAATGCACACAGGAGCCCCGGGAACGCGGAACGATGATGCGGAGTGCCTGTGGTACCGCAAGGATATTTACAAAAAACAAACCCCCGAAAAGCAAAGCAAAAAGCCCGAAGGAGCGTGCAAAGGAATGGGCCGGGGCAACCGAGACAACAAAAGACAAAGCCTGTTCGGCGTGAAACCGAACCATACCCCCACATTCAGAGGGAGAGAGAGAGAAAGAGCCGGAACGAACGGATTCGCTAGAAAAGCGCATTTTTCCGCCTCAAAAGTGCTGACACTACGGATGAAAAAGTGTCGGTGGTGGTGGTGGTGGTACGAGGGAGGGAGTTGGTTGGTTGTAAGAACTGTGTGACAGCTCGTCCAATCTTCTTTCCTACGTCTTGTGCCAGGGCGGCTTCCTCTCCTCTCCCAGCAGTTTCACGTATGCGGCGTATGGAGCACGTCGTAACCGCTTGAGTCACTTGACTAGGAGATATAAACATGGAATAGTCCTTAACGCGAATTTTCTCACCTGCCTCTCAAGCGAAAGAAGACCGACCGAACGACCGACCGAGGCGAGAAATGATGAAGCCTTTCCCATGGTAACACCGGCCATAGATGCTCGCACCCCATTCCTCCCGGTTCCGCCTCCCCTGGACCACTCCTCTGGACCACTCAGGGGGGAGCCAAGGTGTAATTATTTGCTTACACATCTGCGCACCGAAGAACTCAAAACCGGGCAGAGGATGGGGGGGGGTGTAAAAAACCGAGGGGTGGAATACCGGGAAAAACTGTTCATGCGAAGTTGTTTGGAAGGGAGGAAGATACTCGCGGTGGTGGTGGTGGTGGTGGTGACGGTGATGCATTTGCGTCTTCCCATTCGTCGTCGTCGTCGTTGCCGTTGTCGTTGTCGTCGTTGGCGGCTGTCACTTAAATAAAGACAAACGGCGCTGATGGCAGCAGATGAGGGGCTCTTTAGACGGAGAGCGCACCGCCCGGAGTCCTTGTTGCCGTTGCCGTTGCCGTTGGGTTGCCTGTTTTTGAGCCACATCCACATCCTCGACCGTATCTTGTGGGCTGCGCGTGAAGTCCCTTATCAGCAGCCGGTCGCTCGGGGTGAGGGTAAGAGGAGCAGCAAGAGGAGGAGGAAGAGGGATAATGGTGGAAAAGTTTGAGCAAAATCTGTTGAGTGACACATACACTTTCTGATGACGCGCCTATTAATTTGGTCTAAAACCGTGGCGCACCAGGCCAGGTCGCATCGTGCCCGGTTTTTATGTGCCTTTTTTTCACGGGGGGCTATTTGCTCCTGGTGTAGGTGTGGCTGCGTCAAGCAAAGCGTGATATTAGCTAAACGGGGGTAGATGGGTTGTAGTTAAGTGTTATGTTATGTGGTTGCGTTTGAAACAAGTGCTTAGCGGCTCTTTTCTTCATTTCTTTTCAATTTTTGCATTTATTATTATATAATTTGCATGATTTTTATCTAAGCATTTTGATTCCATGCTTTACATTGTTTTCTTGTTGGTTTCATCACTACTTTTGAGTATTTTTATACACTTTACTCTTAAATTCATGGTTACACACTTCAATTCGACACTTAATAGTTTTACTTACATGTTTACAAAGCTCATTTATGTATTCCATGCGTTTTATACGCGTTTTCCTGTTCCATATAAACATCTTGAAACTAAACTAAGCTTTTTTGCCGCGTTCTGCTTTCCATCAACTTACTTTTCACTTAAACCAACTTTCAATAACCATTCCACCCAACCTCGAACGTATCCAGCCGCCAGTTAATTAATGATAACGAAGGCGCTCGGCTACCGTTGCAACATTTACAAACCGAAAAAAAGCAACAAAAAAGAAAAAAGAAAACCGGAGAAGGAAGAACCAACGAACTCCAGCGAAACCAGCGCTCGGCGCTCTTCCTATTCCTATCGTCCTTGGTATCCTTACGCCGGAGGTCGCCCCGCGTCCTTAGGAGTAACTTTCCCGGGGCCAAGCACCATTCACTGTTGGTTGCGCGTTGCTCGTTGGTGCTGCTGATGCTGCACTTGACACTCGGCGGCCCCTCTTTCGGTGGAACCGGGCACAAGTGTGTGTGTGTGTGTGCAGTACAGTGTGGCACAACAGCGCACTACCAGCAGTAGCAGCAGTAGCAGCAGTAGCAGCTCCATCATCATCCACGAGGTAGTAATAGTGAGTGACACTTTTGATACAATTTAATTACAACAAACTTCCTTCCGTGGTTGGTTGCCGTGCTCCTCTCTCTTTCTCTCTCTCTCTCTCTTTCTCTCTATCTCTGCGCCATCCACTCCCAGGGAGCGCGAGGCTCGCCGTTGCTTAATCATCTCCTTTCAGATGCATTAATGCACTTGAACCCTCTGTGCTGTGCTACTCTTCGCACACAGACACACAGACACAGTACGTGGCCCTGCCCGTGCCACCATTTACTCATGCCATTTGCCCCTGTCAGTCATCCCCGGCCCGGAGACAGAGTGCGCACTGGGTAGGTCGCGACTCTCGACCGCTATTTTTTTTTTTTCGTTGCCGTTGTTGTAGTTGTTGCGATGTTGTGTATTCCGGCGCGAAATCTGCTTTACGTTCTGCTGGGCATAGCCTAGCAGTAGGAGGGGGTAGGAAAAGGGGAGGAGGGGTTAGCATTAAAATACCTTTTCAACGACACGACGACTGCCGGTGACAACACACCACACATTGGCACATCCCGGGTGTCGCCGGCGTCGTCGTCGTCGTCGTCGCAGTGGTGGTGGTTGGGTGTGAAAAGTTTTCACTTAATAACATTCCCGGTTGCTCCGGTGGTGGTGGCCGGGAAGATGACATATGACGGATGGAGACGGTATCTCCGGTTGCCTCCGGTTGTTGTCTGCCAGGATCTTCCTTCCTTTTACTCCCGCTCTTCCGCCCCCGCCCTTTCCGCGAGCTAAACATTCTAATCCGTCCCGGGGTTTCTTCTGCTCGCCATCTCCGCTCCGCTGCCATCTTAATTAATGTTATTTCCTGCTGTTGCTGCTGGTGCTGGTGCTGCGTGTTTCGGGCAGCAATCTCGCGTATTTCGAATGCCCGGCACATCCCGGGCTTAGCAAAAGGACCTCCACGCCTGCTGGTGCTGGTGTCGCGACGTGCCGAGGAAGCACTATTATCGATACTCTTGCTCTCTCGCTCTCTCTGCTCTAGCGAGAAATTAGGTTTAGTTTAAGGGGGTGCTCTACTACCACCTCCGTTACCCAAAACCTCAAAACATCTCAAGTATTTGCGGCATCCTGTGTGCTCTGGGGGGCTCTGGGGGGTGGTGCTGGCTCGATACCGGTGCCCCGGGTTACCAACACGGGCCCAGAGCGGCTCTGATTTGCAGCGTTTGCTAAATCCCGTTTTTGGCGCTTGTGTTGGTGCAACGCTGGTGTGCGCACCAAGTTTTGTATCGCACCAAACACTCGTACCCACACATACAGCGGTTGCTTCCTTCCGGTTGCCTCTGATCTGGTGGTGCTGCTTAAGATTCGCGCCCTCCTACCCTCGAGAAGGGAAGGGGGGGGGCGCGCTCAGGGGTTGGTGGTTGCATGTTGCAAGTTCACGCGGTAGAGCTGCATTTTTGGTGCCGTGGCGCAGAGACGAGAGGACGCGAGCGACGACGAGCGACATCCGAGGAAACAACATTTTCATCCACTTTGCACACCACTCCCGCCGCCGTCGCCGCCGCCGCCACCAGACCTCGACCCTTGTTTGTCCTCGGTTGGTTTTCTGCGGGGGTTTTTCTTTGGTTTTTTTTTGCCGCTTCTTCTTTTTTACTCCTAATTTTTCCCCCAAGACAATGCACGGGATCTCGAAGTTGAAGTCTCGTTTATTAGTGTGTAGTACCCGAACCGGTACCGGACCGGTACCCGGCCTCATCATCATCATCATCATCATCATCTGCAGGTACCGTGGTGTGAGGTACAGAGAGAGCGAAAGAGAGAGAAAGGGAAGGTGCATCTCGTCGCTTGGACCTCTGGACCCCTGGAACAAGGAGTCTTTTATGCGCATTGGAGCAACTTTGCTGCTGCTGCTGCTGCTTGCTGCTGGTTCACAATTGTCATTTTGGAAGGAAGTTTTCCTCTCCCCAAACATGGTAAAACGGGAGGGGTGGTACGGGGTGGTGGAACTATTTTCCACCCGGTTTGGCTTTAGCGACGGTCTCGAGCCCGCGAGCCGTTTATGATGGCGGATTTGGCGTGGTTCGAGGAAGGGAAAGTGGAAATAAAGTTTCTCGTCCCACAGCACCACCAGCGGGAAAAAGCGGGAAAAGCGTTGAAGTTTATTAGTGGGCGCTAGCGAGCGAGCGACCGAACACACACACACACACACAGCGCTTGGAACGACGGAAGTCACTGGAGTGGAGGAAAACTGCTTTGCTCGCTCGCAAAACCATGAAGCAAATGATAAACTTTATCCCTTCCACCCAACACAGACCGTCGGGAACCGTCCTCATCAACAGCATCTTCCCGACCTCTTAGCGGGAAAAACGGGAAAATGAGGAGCGGGGGCTGGAAAAGCCGACGGTTGCACCAGCAGCAACCAACCAAACAGCATTTCCCTTCCGGCGAAAGGTGCAGCAATTATTCTGTTAATTTAATTTCCAAAGAAATCACAACAACAATGATGGTCATGCGCTCTCTCTCTCTTGCTGGCTCTCTCTCTCTCTCTCTCTCTCTCTATCTCTATCTTTGCAAATGCTCTAGGCTCTGTGCTCGAAGGCATTGTTTTCTGGCATTGCTTGCTGCGCTCCGAGCACCGCTTGCTGCGTTTTGAAGCAAATTGTTAATTTAAAGTTTAAAAAACCGTTTTCTCCGGGTCCGGGAGACCTTGGACCGCCTTCCCCCGGGAACTGGTGAGGAAGGGAAGCGAGGGGAAGAGCGTGCTAGATATAGCGTGCCACCCTTCCTTAGATTCCTGGTTGGTCAACAGCCGCAGCAGCATCACACGCACGCCAGCGTTGTGGTCGCCGTTTTAGACTCTTGGTCTTGGTGTTGGTCGTCGTCGTCGTCGGTGGTCTTCTTAATGTCTGCGATACGCCTTCCCTGGTGGCAAGGGCGGCGGTGTGGTGTGGTGTGGTGCGTGTAAATTAATTTGGAAATTATGAAAATGAAACCGATAACACCGCGCACCGCGCATCGGCTCGGACCTTCCTTCGCTTCTCACGCTTCTTCCTCAACCCCCTTTTGAGGAAAGTTTTTTTTCTTTTTCCACGACCAACATGACCACGACCAACGACGAGACAATGATAAACGCCCTCATCCCGCGAGTGGCCATCTTGCGAGAAAATAGTTCACAAAAGAGAGACGCCCCTGGTCGACGGTTGCTGCTCCAGGGGACTCTTCCTCCAAGTGAAGGCAACGCATTTCTCATCTCACGATAACACCCTCCACCGTCCCGTCTCGTTCTCTGTCTGATTTTCCTGAATGGAACCTCTCCGTCCACCCGGTCCGGCCAGCCAGCCAGCCGGACGGACGGTTGGACCACGCAGCGGTCCATCCCCGCAGGGGTTTGAATAAAATTAAAAACTTTTCCCTTGGCTTTTCGTGTTACCGAGACTGGTGGAGGGAAGGGGCGAGTGGGGGGCTGGTTTTCCTTTCATAAAGCCAGCCTGAAAGAAAACGGCCGGAAAAATGGAAAAATCTTTCTCGATCCGGTCTCCCACCCCACCCACCCGGGCGTAGTCGGGGGCTGGCTATTTTTGTGCCAAACAGCCCGCATTTAATGTAATTGTTTGGCGATAGGAAACCGCCCGCTGCGAGCGAGCGTGTGTGTGTGCGCGATGTGATGTGATGTGGTCGTCATCCGCTACCATTCCTTCCTCCTCTACCGCGCACCTCCTCCTCAGCAACCAGCTTTCCGGTTTGGTCCGGGAACGGAATCGAAAAATAATTTTCCTTCGTTCCTCGTCACTCGCTGTCCTAAAGACCCACCAACCAACCGGCAGCGAGCGATGGTTGGCCATCGATCAAAAATAGGCCCCCGCCATACTACGGACCGGAAGATGATGATGACGGTGATGATGACGGGCGGAGAGAGAGACGAAGAGAGCGAGAGTGATCCACCACCTGGAGGCAATCCTAGTGGCTGGCTGGCGGCGGCGGCGGCCAAATTTATTAACTTCCGCCATTCCCGGTGACGACGAGCCAGACCGGCCAGTCGCTCGTAGTGGTGGTGGTGGTGGTGTTAGTGCTGGCCACAGATAATGTTGTTACCGGCGGCTTGGGCGGCGGCACAAAAATCAATATCATCTCTTCCTGGTCGCCGTGGTCGTGGTCGTGGTCTGGGCTCGTGTGTTTTATGCCAATTATGGTGCCGAAGGATTCACGAAAATTGAATTGATGATGACGATGATGATGATGATGATGATGGGCCTGATGGGTCTCGGATGGACTAGGAATCTCCTGGCACACCACACAGCCATAACCCACAAATCGTGTCCATCTCGTCGTCGACGTCGTCTTCGGTAGTTCGGATGTCCTTTTTCCTTGAATCTCTTCCTCCTGGTACAGGATCGAACAGGAGATACACCCCGTGGTGTTCTCACCGGGGAAGAGGAGAGGAGAGAAGCAGCAGAAGGATCCAACAACAAAGGAAAGGATCGACGAGATCGCCTCAATGCGGAATCCAAGACGCAAGGTATCGGAAAGGAACGGAAGTCCCGGGACCGCTTATTGTGTCACAGGTTTTGTGGCGAAAGTCTTTCAACCGAAAGTAACCGAGCCACAGCAGGGAGGGCGGTGTCGACGACGCAAAATGTAAATTGCAAAGTCCCGCCCTTTACAATACCACCACCACCACCACACGGCCAGTTCCAGGCGGTGATGGTGTTCCTGGAAGAAACACCTTCCCTTGTCCTGCACAGAATGTGGTACACTTTATCCAGGAGACGGGACACGGGAGAAGGAAGAACGGGGCGAGAACGGGACCCATTAAAGCAGGACTTCCGAAGAGAGGCCGCGTTTGGCGTGAAACGCCGCGGATCTTGTCTTGTCTCACCATTACCTGTGCGTTCGGTAATGGCGGTACTGCTGCTACTCCTGCTCCTGCTGTCGCTGATGATGATAATGAGGTGTTTTGTGGAGGGCAAGAGGAGAAGTGTGGAGTAAGCGGAGAGGGACCGTCGCTCAACTCGCTTCGGATGATGAAGGATGAAGACAATTTTGCGATCCAACCGATCCATCCGGGGTCCACGGTCCAGAGCGGCCCAAAATTGCATCAATTTGCCAATGGCTGGCTGGGGGAAGGGGGCCCCGGGTCTGAGTCCAGACTGATGCCGATGGTCCCGATACACACTTCGGAACAGGTTCGCCTGTGGTGTGTGGTGTCCAGGGGGAGGGAGAGTGAACCTAAGTGAACCTCTTCCTACTCCCGGGCCAGGATATGCCATCGTGGCCAAATATCTCATCATCATCATCATCATCATCACCGACGTACAGCCTTGATAGCTATTATCATCGATCATCGACGTTCGTGTTGGGGAGAGTTGCTCGCTAGGTCTCTGGTCTGGTCTGGTCTGGTCTGGTCTGCCCTGGTCTGGTCTGGATCCATTTCTAGCCCAACGAGTTTTCCAGCAAATTCGATCGCAAATTAAACAATTACTTTACGGCAATTCTGTAGGCCACATGCTGCACGCCGGGAATAGAGACTACTAGGCACCAGGAACTGACGGTGGTGCTGATGACGGTGACGGTGATGGCAAATCTCAATTCCATTCGCTCGGATCCTAGCCGGATCGAATTTGGCCTACTATGTACTTCGCGGGAACCTTATCCTTGGCAACTGGTATTACTGTAATCCATATACTGCTCGGTACGAAGCTTGTGTCGGTTGTCGGGAGTCTACAATACGATGCGCTGCATGCCTAATTGGCATGGGAATTCCGGGACAGACTTGTAGAGTTCCATTAGTTCCAGAAGTTTCCTTATACCTGCAGGAACTTCCCGGGACTTGCTGCTTGGTGGTATTAAATTAACGAGTGCATCACAGTTCCAGGATGAGCATTGTTTTATGATACTGAGACAAGAAGAGAGAGAGAGAGAGAGAGAGAAGATCTGGCGCACGCGATTACGCGTTAGTTTCGGTTTTTAGTGGCCTTTGCCTAGTCGCCTTAGATCTTGAATCTTCGTGGAAGCGTCACCATGGCGCAAACTACTACCACCACCACCACCACCACGGTGTATCACTTGCGGCGGAACAAAGATTGTTGCAATTTGCACGACGATCCTTTCGGGTGCATCCTGATGAGCCCCCCCCCCCCAAATTCGCTGTCCCCCTCCCTGCTGCCCCTGGGGCGCATGCCGCTAGTGGATGCGGCAAAAAAGTAATAACATTAAAATGCATCGAAACCAGCTCCTCTCTGTCCACGCGCTGGAACGTATTCATATCGCCACGGTACACAGGTAGTCACAGGCCAGGTCAGGACAATACCAGGGGAGCAACTGTGCTCTACATATCCTCGGTACAACCTGCGCAACAGAGCTGCCAGGCCAGGAATTGAAACAAAAAGTACAACAAGCGAAAGCGAGCAAAGTGAAGAAGATGAATTGAAAACAGAGCGAAGCAGCAGCAGCAGCAGAAGCAGAGGAAAAAGAAGAAGAAGAAGAAGAAGCGAGCGCGCGCGCGCGCCCGTATGGAATTTAATAACAATACATTATGCAAAAATATTCCCGCTTGCCAGCCAGCCAGCCAAGCGCTCGCCGTAAGGCCATGAAGCCACTCACACACACACACACACGCGCGCGCGTACAGCGGTGCGCTGATGACATCGCCTACTACTTTGCAGACTCTGGCATGCTGAGCGCCATGAGACCGAGGGCTACGGATATGACGGATTGTTGACGTGCGAGCGACGATGGCGGCCCGGGGAATGGAAGGAAGGAAAGGGGCTGCTGGTGGCGACTCGAATTTTTACCCCCCCCCCCCCTACCTCTCTTCTCGCTTAAATTAAAACATTCCCCTGCCCACCGGTGGGCAAAACTTTTCCCCTTGGTTTCCGCCACCGCCAGTACCACAACCACTGTTCATGGAACACATAGTCCCATATATCATCATCATCATCCGTGTGTCAGGGAACCACCGACACACACACACACACGCGCGCGCACACAGAGACAGTTGAGGACGTGGGTAATGATCGGTAAGGATCTTCCCGGATGACGTCGACTGGCAGGCCAGGCCTGGGCTGGCAGGCGTTGACAGTGATTCGAGCGAGTGTGTGGACGAATCGGAGTAGGGCGGGGGGTTGGTGGGAAAATTGAAAACTTCCCGTTGATTCACCGCCAGGCGGAACGTGCGACTTCCAGATCGCGTGAGCCACCGCCACCAGGAGTGACAGCATCCTGAGTG
>NC_064874.1:7667500-7685000 GCF_943734745.1 Anopheles darlingi | reverse complement strand
GTACTCGCGCCATCAGTTATGAGTCCAGTGGGGGCTTCTTTCGATCCAAAGGTACTCTATCCCTCCTGCCCCACTCTCCTATAACAACAGCCTTCTTCCAACCCGACCGTTTTCCGGCAGTAGCCAGTTGGTAGTAGCCCTCTTGATATCAGTATCGGAAGATGAAACCGAATTCGATAACAGAGCAAGCGGCGACCATCGGTTGGGGAAACGGGCTAGAGAAAGAGAGAGAGAGAGAGAGAGAGAGAGAGAGAGAGAGAGAGAGAGAGAGAGAGAGAGAGAGAGAGAGAGAGAGAGAGAGACAGAGAGACTACCGGCTCCAGTGGGCCCCAGGTGTTCAAAATGGCAATGTCCATTTGTGATTCACTTAAGAAGCTTTGGATTGTGTGACGAACTGATGGGTAGGGGTCGGAGTAGTAGGTAGCCGAGTGCCGAGGACCCATAAATGGCGGAAACACATAAACATAGTCAGACGGTGGGGGGGAGGTAGAGAGACGATGAGGCACGGGGAAGAAGGGGGAGCCAGTGTTGAAATATTTACCGAACTCTCTAATCCCGATGTCGTAAATCGTGTTCCGCTACTTCTCTAGCTTCCACTTTCCATTCGGTGGCCTCCATCGTGTGGCCTCCAGGCGGCGATACTTCTGGGCTTTTTCGATGTCCAAGCTCTCCATCTTTGTTTCTCTCTCAGTCTCTCTCTCACACAAGGGCCTTAGACGTGCTGCTTCTTTGGTGGGAACAGGTGGGAAAGGGTTCTCAAGATATCTTGGAGCAGGCGCGTTCGCTTCGGTTCGGGCTCTTCTTCCTCCTCTTCCATCTCTGCGCCTCTGCTCCTGCCCCCAAAGATAGGCATCTCGTAGTCGAGTCTTTCCAGGAAAAGAAGGAAGGGGGGAAGCTGGTTGGTCTGGTTGGCCTGGGGTTCCGGGCCAGGAAGGTCCAACTAGCAGCAGGCGGCTACATCTCGCAGCGTAGCGACGGTGGACCCCAGCTGTGAAGTAGCTAAAGCCATCCGCAACCCTCTCGCCGTCGCCGTCGCCGTCGCCGCCACCACTTCCACGGGACTAAACTTTTCGACGCGCGCGCGTTTGCTCTGGTGCGGCGGGATGTCAATCGATTAGCCTTCTTCGTGAGGCCGTTCTTCGCTTCGCTTCGCGCCGTACACCCCGCTGGGCCGTGCTCGGTGAGTGTCTATGCTACGCTTTTCGGGGCCAGCCAGCCTGTTTACATCTCTATTATGGGGTCCCCGAGTACCGGAACGGAATATGGATTCCAACCAGTAGAACCAACGCCGAGCCGAAGAGTTTGGTTGGAGTCGTAGTCCAAAAAGTTGGCGCTTGAAGTAATTGTGGTGAAGTGGTGCGCCGCCGCATTCCCAGGGCGCCGCCGTCGATGGATGGGCCCGATGGATGCTGGATGGATGGTTCTCCTCTTTTATGGTCACCGTCCCTGTGACACGGTGTCTTTCGATTTCCGTTCCTTCAATGAACTAGAGAAGAAGAAGAGCTTGCTGCTGGGCTGGACCGAGAGGTCGCCCGAGAAAAGGGAATATTGAGCCGCGAGTTCCCGTGGAATGGGGTCTGTTGAAAAATGGCACTTGCATGACAAAATGTGACCGAAAAAGGTGGACCCCTGCGTACAGTCTGATGGTCCGGATGGTCCATCCTCCGGACTTTGGTTGGTGTTCGAAGGGAATCGATTGCCGTCTAGCTACTAATCCAGAGCGCGGGCTATTCTCAAGTTCCGCAAGCCTCTGTGCTGGCCCGTTCGTCGAAAACTTCTCACACCATACCCCAGTGTTCCTCACAGTACCTTCTTCCTCTTGCTGCGCCTCGGTAATCGAAATCGGAAATACCATCCGATCCCAGGCGCGCTCGAGGAGAGGGCGCTCTATCTCCTTCATCGCACGGCGCGGCGCGCTCCCCTATCCATAGCAACAGCACCAGCTACAAAGGGCAAGGTTGGTGGTGGTGCTGCTGCTGCTACTGCTAAGCGATCGAATTTATTGATTGGCTTTTTCGATTAGAAACTTCCATTTCATCGCCTTTCCTTCCCGTTTTCCCGCCTTTGATCATCGTTTGCCCGGTGAAAAAGTTACGCCACAAACAAAGGGCCCCCTTGGCCAAGCAGCAGTAGTAATAGTAGTAGGCGGTGCGATATCCATGGTAATCAAAATTTTACTACTTCTTCACCTGTATAGCGCTCGCACTCTCTCACTCGCTTTCTATCGCTCACTCACTCCGTCTCACTTTAGTGAGTTAGTCTGTCAGCAAAACTCTTGCGGCGAGGGGGGCGGCCGCTTGCCAGTTTCTATTACCAGCAGCAGCGCAGATGTAACTCGATCTCTCTCTCCTGGAGCTGGAGCTCGATCTCCCATTTCCTTCCTTCGCTCCATTCCCCGCTACTAGCCGTAGTGTACAAATCATCATCCCTGCCGTGCCTTCTCGCCATAAAAATCGAACATCCGCGCCTGATGCGATGACGTCGATGACGACTGCCAACGGGGAGGAGGAGGGAACACGAGCAAGGAGAAAGATGGTGGTGCTGGACGGGACCGGGGCCGGGGGATTGGCACACACAACGCCGACGCCGGCGGCACGATTGGTGTGAACATAAAAATAAAAGCGATCTAAAAATTATAGTTGATTGTTTTTTCCTGCCTCTTCCGCCTCTGTCTCTCTTTCCCGTACCTTCCCCCTTGCTTTGGCACGCCTTTTTTTTGTTTTCGGTTCGGTTTCTGGTTTTATCGAAAATCAATTAGGGCGGGAGCTCGGGGAACGCAAAACGCAAAAGTTTGCGTAACGGCAAAACGATAAACTCTCCGGAAGTCGACCTGTGAGTCGAACGGAAAGGGGCTACCAATCGTGGGTGTGAGGGGGGGGGGGGGGGAGGGGGGGTGCATAAATTTGTGGCCACCCTTCCCCCGGGGGTCGACAGTCCCCCCCCCCCCTACCAAGGAAAGTGTCACAGCTTAATGGAGGTTCGGTGACGCGAAAGCACTCGGCGACGACGACGACGACGAACCTTTCGGAGGATGGGAAGTCGCTCGTCTCGGACGATCTTTGCTTTCTCGCCCCCCCTGGTCTGCTTGTATGCGAAACACTGGACAGGACCACCGCCGGCGACGCTGCTGGCGCGCTGGTGATCTCTAAATTGGCTAAATTATTGCCAAGGAAATGCAAAGTGCGACGGCGGAGGAAAACAAAAAGGGACCGCCAGAGAGAGCGAGAGAGAGAGAGAGCAGCCCTTGGCCGCGCAGCTTATGCGAGGTGAATCTTTCATGAGTTTTCCCCCCCTTCCATCTGCCCACCCTTTCACCGCCTGTCCGGAAGGATTCGCTCGATGAGGTGAGTTTTACGTGGAAAATTTATTTCCTTCCCCCCTCGACCAACTTCATGGCGTTGGTTGGCTGGCTTGGCTGGCTGACCAAGGGTCTTTTGACATGCCCGGGGACGGTCGTTCGCCTCGTCGGCCGGTCGGTCGTTGGGTCGGTCGGTTGGTCGCCGTGCATAATTATCTATTTTGACAGGCTTTAAGTGGCCTTTGTGTTTCGATTTTATCGGGCCATCAAACAATCAAAAAAGGGCACCGGCGAAGGAAGGGGGGAAAAATCCTTGGAATCGAAGATGGTCTTAGGGGGTTCCGCACTCCTTGCTGGCCACGGATCGGAGTGGAGAGTGGCTTTAATTGGAAAGACAAGCCCCGAGGGGCCTTCCACAAAAAAAGGTCCTTCCACAAACGCAATGACAGCGTCAGGCAGTGAGATATCCGAGAGCTTGGGAGTTGATTAGCCCCCCACTTCAGGGCACTCTTACTCCCGGCGGGAGTATCCTTCGTTCCGCGCAGCGTGACGACGACGCCGCCGCCGCCGCGACCTTCGTGGAACGCCGCGAGCTGAATCAATAATTCCGTTCCATCAACGCCATTTCCCGAAGCAGAATCCAAGGATAGCGAGAGAGAGAGAGAGAGTACTAATTTGTAATTAACTTCACGTCGTATGCCGCGCATGGCAGAGTATCCTTCCTTCCAGGAGGCAGAAGAGTGGCTGAAAAGGGTGGGAATGGAAGAGACGCTTCGATCCCTGGTTAACCGCGATTTAGACATTATTATCTAAACCGCGACCACGACGATGGTGGCAAAGATCAAGGCGAAACTCCTCCCTTGCAAGTGGTTAATTCAAGAGTTATCTCTCGTCGAACGTCCAGAGCGGATGGTATATTACCGAGTTCCCGGATGGATTAGTCTAGTTTCTGGTGCCACAAAGGAGGAACCAACATCAAAAGGTTCAGGGGAAACGTTGCTGCTACGTTGAAGTGACAGCAGCAACGCCAACAACGAGGAGGAAGACGATTGAGAAATAAAACAGCATCCACTTGCCGGACTCCGGCGAGCGTCATTTGAATAAACATCACCAACAAGGGGGGGAAGATTCATCAATTAGTCTTATCCATCACCGTCCAGTCCAGTCGACTTGGGAGGATTTTATCGGCTTTAAAAAAGCGGCCCTCCCTAACGCCCAATCCCCCGGAGGCTTTAATCGAGGTATCTCCCGGAATCACGGACTCGGATTGCGTCGTCGTCGTCGTCGTTGTCGTCGTCGCGGCGACATTAAGTCCACAACGCTCCATCAGGAACATCATTTTTCATGATTTACCAATCCTCCGGACATTTTCGACAGTGGAAGGGGGAGGAATGGGGGGACAGCTCTCTCGCGGCTCGTCATCATCGTGGTGATCCGCCGCAATCGCCACCGTCGCCGCCGACGGCTTTGTCCAAAATGGTTCTGGATTTGAGGCCGCGCGACGACGACGACGACGACACCATCCTCGGTCGTCGTCGTCGTCGAATCGTGAAGCCACATTTTATGGGTTCAATTTTAATAGTCCAAAAGTCCTCTCCAAATGGCCCTGGTGCGGTTTAAGGCCGTACGGCTGCTGCTGCTGCTGCTGCCGCTGCCCGATTTGTTGCTCCACGCTTCAGCCTCTGCCACCGCTGCTGCTCCTGCTGCTGGTCGTGGAGCCTTCAAACGGAGGCCTCTCTCGGTTAAATCTTAATAAAAGTGTCACATTCGGGGGGGGCTTTGGTTTTTCGCTCCCCGGCTTCACCCGGCACCGGTAGGAGGGGAGTGAGATCCGGACCACGGTTCCGGGCGACTATACGGCCCCCTTCCTACCCCCCTCCCAAAACACAGGCGTACAGGTTTAGCATTTAATTTCTTATCGTAAACGTGCGTTCGATGGGACGGGAAGGTGGGGAGTGCAGGGCCGTTAAAGGTTCCTAGGGGAGGAAGAGACGTGAGGCGTGAGGTGAGGTTTGTGGCTCACTGTGGCCTATACAGAGGGCTCGGTGTAGTTGGGCGCGTGGTGCCAACGCGTGCCAGATCCGTGCGCCAGGGTGTGAGAGAGTGAGAGAGAGAGTGTGCGATGGTCATAAAATCTAATGACACTCCCGGCCGGCCGTCCGCCCGCCCCAAGTTTTGCCCAGCCCCAAAAGCGAAAGCACAACACTGCAGGACCCGGGATCCATTCCACAAACGGTGCGGAGGGATGGGGTCTGAGAAATGGATGGCATTTCTCGGTGACCTCTGGCTATGGCGAAGAAGAAGGGAGTTATGGACGTGGCGTGCTGAGCATGGAAAAGGAGGAGCAGCGTATGTTTTAGGTTGTAGAGACGGGGGAAGGGAAGAGGGAGAGGAACTCTCTATTAATTTATGGCTGCAATCGATTGCCCTCGTAAGGTCCCCTGGACCTGGTGTTCCGTGGACGGCGAGTCGTCTGCTGCGTCACACTCATCTGGGTATGCCCGCCGCACTCGTACAACACACATTCCTACAGGTGGTGGTACATCAAATAGCTCGCAGGGCCCATCCTGTAGACCCGGTATACCCCCCCGGGCCACGGTCTCGGTCTCGGTCTACATCACTTCAAGTACGGAGCACATACACACGGAGCGTACTTGGAGTACTTGTGAAGCTGACACTTGAGCAGCAGCAGCAGCAGCAGCAGCTGGATGACTTTTGACTACATAGACATAGACACTGACAATCGGGGCTCTGGTGTCTGGTCTGCTGCTGGATAATGCCGACTTGATGGTTCAATGTTGCACAATGTTCTCCCGGGTCCGGGGAGTCAATCACGCCGCACGCTCTCCAGATTCTAGACTTCCAGACGCAGGACCGCATAGAGACCGGATAGACTCACTCCACTCCACTAGACTCCCGTCCCGTGGTTCGTCCCTGGAATGCACAGGATGACACACACACACACACATACGATACTTGAGTACGTGGAAAAGGATTGCCAATGGCACGTGGCCCTAGGACCATAAGCACCTCCACTTTTAGGATGGTTTAATAACCATTAGGGGCATCGGTCTCGGCACAACTACTGCCGCCCCGTGTACATTTGTCTATGTGGCCATGTGTGTGTGCCGGTGCGTGTCAACTTTGAAATGGGCTCTCGGTCCATCTGCCTCTCGGCGTCAATAATGAGATTGGAAATATTGCGTAATCAAAATAACATCTTCCAAAAGCCTCCGTCCCGCTCCACCACTCGGAAACCCACTGCTTGGGTTTTGGGTGCTGCCGGAATAACAATATTTCAACGGAGCACACACACACGCACCTAGTCTGGGAGCCGTTCCTAAAAGCCGGAGGAGCCAGCGCCTTCCGCCATCTTCGCAGGATGAGGGCCCCCCGAAGACCGATCTAGGAGGCCTTGTTTTTAGCAGCTAGATGTGTGTGAGTCTGGGACGTACTTGAGAGGTTTCTGGGACCATCGAGGTGGACTTTCAACGGACCATTTTGATGGTAGACCTAACTGGCTGGCTGCTTGGCTGGTTGGCACGTTGGTTTCGATTGAACGACGACGACGACGACCAACGACGAACGACGAGGACGACCCATCGCCGTAGTCGTCGTCGTCGTCGCCGTCGTTTGGGGTAAAAGTTAATCAAGATTCTGTGTGTCCCAAGAATGGAACCATAAATTTTCACCAACCGAAACCCTCCTCCCTGTCCATCCAAGTGTCCGACTCGAACTCAGAAGCCATTTCAAGTCCTTCACAAGGGTACACAGTGTTTCGGGCGCGGGCACACTCGTTCGCTCGCTCGCTCGCTCGCTCGCGGTCTCTTCGTTCCCCCTATTGCTATCTTTCTGTAATGATCTCTTATGATTATTTACTAACCTTCCGCATTGTGGGTATTTCGCTGCTGGGAGGGAGGAAACGATACTGTGAGCTGTGAGGCCGCTTCGCCGCCGTACGTTTTCTGCGCTCATCATCAGCAGGGTCATCATTTGGTTGGGCTTCATTGTGCAGAGGAGCTGCTGGCCTAGGGCTCCGGGGCCTAGGGATGATGTATTCGCGACACCATTCCCACCGCCACCTGCACCTACGTCCCTTTACTGCCTTCTGCTATCCCTACCCGGGGCCACAGAAGAGAGGTATATCGATATCATTATCATCATCATTGTGATTATTATTGCGAGACGGAGCGAAGTCGAGAGGGCCACTGGGAGGTTGCAGCCTGGTTGTGTTGGCACAGCCGGGCCAGGTCCCTTACTTCTCTTCCTCTAGGACCGAAGAGTTATCCTCCTCATCCGTTGGAAGCCGATTTGGGACGATGGTTTTTAGAGTTTGTCTCCATAAAACATCGACGAGCGAACGATAAATCTATCCCTCTAGGATCTTTGGGGCTTGCATAGGGGCCTCCCTTGGCCCCCGCACCTCGTTGGTCCCGGATATTCCCTTTGGTGTCACCATCCCCGGCCCGGCCACCGAATACTTGGCGTCCAAACTGTAACATAAAACTTGGACTTATCAACTCCTGGCGAAACTTGCGCCGGGCGCGCGGTTCCTTGATGGCGATACGATGGCGGCGGGTAGGTCCTAGAGTGATATGACACCACGGGGTGGCGATCAGAATTCAGACCAGGCCGGGCACACACACACACGTGTCCCTCGATTCTTCTTCGAGTTTTGGGTGCGGGGAAACAATGTGGGGGTTGTCAAAAGAATTATGACTTCTTAGATATCTTAGAGGAGAAGGAGGCCAGAATCCAGAAGCACCAGTCGAGCACCGGAGGAAGATGAGTTACACACTCTGCGCTGTCACACTGTTACTGTTTCACTCATAATTCAATACCCCGCTTCATCATCAGCGCGCCCCCTCGGGGGACATTGCGTCAGGTCAAGTCAAACTGTTCGCCTTCAACTCCTTCTCGTGCTCTTCGTGGAATGTGGGATCCTTAGGTCGTACACAGTGTCTTGGAGCAAAATTAATGATTTAGACTTCAATCAAACAAGGGAAAACCGAAATCTAGCACTCCAGACCCACGGGCCAAGTCCATACAGTTTGGTCTACTACTACAGGGCGTTGTGCGTTGGCGAAACCCTTTTCCGGGGGGGGTCTACTCCCCCTCTACTCCACTATGGAGGTTTGTTGCGAAAATGAAAGATGAAGTGTCGGTCTCGTGTAGTAGGGTGGTGGTATTTGTGTCCCTTCTCCTCCTACGCGTGAGCGTCCTCCTCTCTATGACCTTTACTGCAGCGTGGCTAGAGGTGGCTGCCTGGAGTGGTGGGGGAATCGTTGTGTGATGAACGATGTTGGAGCTCGTTGGAGGGGCAATGAGGTGAGGTGTTGCTGTGCTGACGCCCACCACCTTCTTGCAGTACGACCATTATGGCGCAGCGGAGTCTCTGATGACATGGGCTGGATCTACGGGACCAGACGGCCAGGGGGGGTTGTCTTAGTCCATTTAAGGTGAATTAATTCCCCAAACCTCGACGGGCGACGGGCAGTATAGAGGAGCGGTTGTCCTCTTCCCCCTCCTCCTCCTCTTCCCTGCTGCATGCTACATGGGCATGTTGGGCGATATTTAAAGATATTTAAAAACTAATGGAACACCATCTTGGGCACTTGACGCGAGAGACTGGTACGACACCGACGACGTCGCGCATGTGAATCGCCGCCGTCCATGTCCGGTGTTGGCGTCGTCGTCGTCGCCACACGTCACTTCGACATAATTTGTCACTTTCCACCGCCGTTTTTTCCTCTCCCCTCTCTTGCCGTGCGCGCGCGCGGAACCTGTTGCCACCGGACGCACCACAACGCGCACCGGACACCGATTTGCTTGGTCGCAGTGTGCTGTGTTTTGGCCCCGCTATTTCTGGGCCAACGCCTGCTTCGTTCCTTTCCTCGCTGTTCGACGAGACGACGCCAGGATTTTGTACACGTTTTTTTTCTCTTCTCTTTTCTTCTCCTCCTCCTCCTGCTGCTTCGCTTCGTCCGTATGTGCGCGCGCCACTGTCTGGCCAGGCGGCCATGGTTATTCAATTTTCGGGTTTCGCGTTGACCACTTTTTGTCCCGCTGCGCCGTTTTCGGTTTTCGTTCCCCCTTTTTGCAGCGCAGCGTTTGCGCTCGTTACAAAACTACTTGCTTGCTTGCTTGCTTGCGTTCCTCTGTGCTGGTACGGCTGCTGTTTAGGTAATGTTTTGCTGTGACCCTCTTGCCATGTTTCTCATACTTTCTTTCTCTCCCTCTGTTCTTGTTTTTCTCTTTAACCAACAGAAGCTGAAACAGGGCCCCGCGAACGAGAAGTGTGGTACCGAGGAGCTGTCGAGAGAGAGAGAGAGCGTAAGTGTTGATGCATGTTCCGTCAGTTTTAACCAGCCAGCCATTTATTTTAGCCACACCGAGCGGTCTATTTTGTCCAAACTCTCACGCACGCACTTGGAGAGGGCAATTTGTCGCACAAAAAGCGGGGGATTTACTCAAAAACTCTGCTCTTACGCAATGAAACGGAAAACAGAAAATTCAAAAACACGCATTTCGACATCGACTGTCGGTCACTGGACAGGTGTTGGTCAGTCAGTTAGTTGGAATTCCAACGGGAAAACGCCTTAAAGAAAAGCGACGAACGCAGATTTCACGGAGAAACACATTTGTTACGAGCAGCAACATGCACGGATCGTCGGAGGGAGGATGCAACCGGAGAATCCGGAGCACACGGAGCATCTCCCGGGAGAGATGTACACACATTCCAAACATACTTGCCGCGGTGGTGGTGGTGGCGGTGTGTAACGTGATATGATGCCGGGCCGGCCGGTCCGCGAGAATGACCGCGAGACGAGAAGGCGACATTCCATGACGGCGACGGCGGCGGTCTTGCATTATTAAACCAGACCAGAAGACGCTCGCGCGGCATTCTTATGTTGATCGGCTTCGCGAATTTCACCACCATCCATCCATTTAACCTCTTCTTGCACCGTGATTAGGGGGCCCTCGGGGTGAGGGGGAAACCTTCCGAGAAAGGGAGCTGAACGCCGGTGAGCGACCGATTTTCTTGTGCCCCCCGTATATGTGTCTGTTTGTTGTCTGGATTAACTTTAAATGAAGGAATGTGTTGTTCGGGATGCTCTTCAAAATTTAAATTGCATTCTCAACAGCCTCTCCTTTTTGCTCTTGCCACATCATCACCACAAACATACATACACACCCCGCCCTTTTTCCTCAGTATGGTGATCTTTTGGGGGCGAGATTTTGGCTCTTTTTTTATTTCCTTTCATTTCATTTCGTTCCGAGCACCAGAAACCGCGCCGAGATGAAGGATGCCAATGAACGGATCATGATGATGCTGATGCTGATGCTGATGCTGATGCTGATGATGATGACGATGATGAAGACCGACAGGCGCAGCACACACACACACACACACACGCGCGCGTATCGTGGTTGGCGCTCGCTGATGAAGGCTAACGAATTGTTCTGTTATGTTGTAGGTCCCTTCCGCCCGCGCACCCGCCCCCCCCCCCCCCCCCCCCCCCGGGAATCGGGTTTGTGGCCGATTGAAGAAGAAGAACAAGAAGAAAAGGGAGGTTTGGTTTTGACTTGGTCGTGCTCATGTTGTTAGACATTCATCACACAACAACATCAACAACAGCAGCAGCATAAGGCGACATGATATTGTACTTGCTCCCGGGCAACGCGCCGTCTGACGAGATTATTTTCTTTGTTGTTTCCCTGTCTCTTCCTGTTCCTCCTGATGGGCCGGGCCCCCCCAACCCGGGGGGTGCTGGTGCTGGCGGCTTTGGAGAGGGTGTTTTCCTCCGCATCAGCCTCCCCCGGTCCCCCGGGGTGACCTAACTTGGCCGACGTCTTGCGACAGAGAGAAATTTGTAAGGACAAGTTGTAAGCGAGCGCGCGCGCGGAGCGAAGGTGGTGTACCTTCGCCATCGTCGAGCACGCGAACTTTGAAAGGCGCTGGTGCGGCCACTGGTGGTGGTAGTGCGGAGACTCCAAATCACGAACCTGATTTCGTTTGGGCTCCCTTCTGGCAGGAACACTGGCAGAAAACAGATTCAACCGACTGGGGGGGGGGAACACCAAACGGACGGAAACGCAAATTTAAATATTATGGTGCGTGAATGGTTTGGCCAGCAGCAGCAGCAGCAGACCAGGTCCTCCTCTAGCCCTCTAGACTACTGGCACAAACACACGCACAACCACGCACGCAGCAGCACCACCACGGCACGCAATCCTGTGTGTCCTGTTCGCTGCTCGCTGTTCGTGCTAAATGTTGGCGATAAATTTTATCATAAATTTGCTGCCCTTTCGCCTTCATGCGCACACACACACACACACTCGTTGTGCGCACACGCCAAAGCAAACCGGCTTCAAGTTGGGATTGAATCATACCCCCTATTCAGGGGAGGTCTCTCTCTTTCTCTCTCTCACACGCGCTCCCTCATGGGTGTGTATTACTTGCCATATTACCATTTCCATTGCACGCCTTGTAGGACTTTTTGTTCTTTCTTGTGGTGTGCTGGCCACCACCAGGCAGGCAAGCAGGCAAGCAAAAAAAGCCTTTCGATTTCAAGCTTCCGATCACGTGCGCGCACTGCCCGCCCGGTCACCCCCTCCCCCAAACCGAGAGCAATATGCAAACTATCCAAAGTGAAGGAGAAGGAGAAGAGGATCCGTACCTGGTGCTGCTGCTAGTGCTGCTGCTGGAGAGCTTTCACCGATCGAAAGCGGAATATCAATTTATCGGAACCAACCCCACGAGCACGAAACTTTGCGATTACGGTGGAATGCTGAACTTCCCAAATCCCAGACGAGAGAAAAAGAGGGAGAGAGAGAGAGACCCTCCCCCCCTGGAGTACGGTGGCATTAACCGGGCAAGTGCGCGACGCGTCGAGACAAGCAAGCTTCGGGGCGAAGGTGGTGGAACCTCCTCACCGAAACCCTAAGACAAACTATCTATGATTTATCGCCGGATATGGAACGCCCGAATTGTGGAGCACGGAGTGTGCGCGGAGCGGAAAAACAATATATGAAAATAGAATCATAAATTGTATCCTTCAACCACTCGCTGTGTCTGCCTCGCTCTACCTACACTCTACCTATGGTTCCGGTGAAAAATACCTGGGGTTTTCCGTTCGGACTTGTGTGGCCTAGCATCACGGAGCGAACTGAAACTTTCGTCCTCGATCCTAGGTAGGGCTGTAGGGAGTCTGGCAGAAAAGAAGCTTCTCCCCCATCAAAAAAAAAAAACCCCCGGAGTGTAACACACGATAGAAGAACCCCCTTTCTAGAGCACTTTGTAGGTAGTGCTCGTGGTCGATGTCGTCGTCTAGGTCGTCGTCTGGATCGTCTGGGTCGTCGTCGTCGTCGTCGGTGGATGTGAAATATTTTATGTAATATCGACTGATGAACCATACCCGGTTTGGGGGTCTGGCGAGTTCTACTAACAGGGGAGGTCCCCTCGCCCCCTATACTGTGCTGCCACCGATGGGCGAAATTTGCATCCTGGCCAAACCGAAGGTACCACACACACACCTGCTTCCTGCGAAAGGATAGCGAGTGGCGTTCGTGTTAAACGTCCGGGCAATCGTGTTAAGTTCCGTTGCGTGCTGGTCCGGTCTCAGGTGCTGCCGCCGCCGTAGTGCAGGGGCAGGGGACGGCCAGCCAGCAGGTACCACGCGAATGTGGTGTGTAAATCAAGGAGCAAAAATCAATATTTTCGACACCGATTCCGTGTCGTCGTCGGCGTCCCTGTAGTCCCCTACCTGAAGCAAGAATGAGAAGGAAGAGATTCCTTCACGTGCGCACCCGGGACCCTGGGGGGCACAGTTGCATCAACCGATCTAGATGCGACCTGCGAAGCGAAGGGGCGAAGGAGCGAAGGTATCTGGAGCAAAAATGTGTAACGCAGGAACACACTCCAAGAATGTTGCCCACATAGCGAGGGCGCATAGCCAGGATCCCGTCGGACGAACACTCTCAAGAATGCTCTTTTTCTGCTGCAGGGTTCGATTCCCCTCGTGGCGGGGGGGGCGTTAGGAGAAGAAAGGGAGTCGCCAGGCACTGCAGCAGCTGGCGATGTCAGGCAATATATGAGCCCGAAAGGGTGGGTGGGAGGAGGAAGTGTGCAAAAAAAACGTGCTGGAACACCGATGTGGTTAAGGGAGAGAAGCACAGGCCGAGGGAGAAGGTGAAGTGAAATGAATCCTCCGAAATGAACGCCCGAATAAATCGCTACGCCGGAGCGTGCCGTGCCTCCTCTCGCCTTACACGGGGGTTCGATCTTGGCACTTGCAGTGCTCCCCGGCGTCTTACTTCGCATCTCGAAGGTGTTCTTAGGGGGGCGCACACTGGGACACGGTGCACCGGAGCGAATGGTCGAAAAGGTGTCCTTTTTTGCGAAATAAAAATCGCCACATTTGTCGGTGTGTTGGTGTTGCGGATGGATTTCTGAGGACACTCTAACGAAGGCCTGGTTTAATGTTTTGTGGCGATGGTGGTTGCTCCTGGTCATGACGAATGAAATGACGCGCTTTCTGCCACCTCATAGGCGAACGAGATCCAAGTAGCCGGTGTGCGCCAATCGACGATAGCTGGGGCTCCGTTTTCAGCAGGACGAATGTACTGCATCATGCTCCGATATCGAGCAGCATAGTAGCAAGTCATGGCCGCATGGTCCACACCAATCTGTCATCAATCTGTCCAGTCATCGATCGAATCGATGCTGATGGTTGATTAATTGGCGAAGCGCGTTCGCAGAGGGCTCCGGGGCCGGGGCGTTATGAGATTATGATTTGAATCCGATTTCGATTGGTTCGTTGGAGCTTTTGGTGTTGAGATTTGTGGAGCAGAAATGGGCTCCAGAACATAATCCTCACTCAAGTGCATGTGCGGTCGACGGGATTTTGACCAGCGTCGCTCCCCACCGTGCGGAATGCACACTACAATCGATAAGCGTGCAAAATGTTCACCAAGGATCCTCCTCGCGTTTCCTCATCCCTAGAGGTCTGCGGGGCGGGACTGCTAGTCTGGATAATCGGCCACCGTTTTGTTCCAGAAATTTATCAATCCATTGCCGCGCGCGCTCACGTGTGTGTGTAGCGAAGGGAAGAACTACACTTCATATTCCGTGGCGTGCCAGCGAAGCAGAAGAGGAACAAGGATCAGTGTGCGATAGAGCACCAAGAACACAAAACTCCGCCACCAGCACCAGCCCAATGTACGAAGGAAGAATGTGCGCAACGAAACGAATTTTCCTCGTTTTTCCTTCCCTTTTGTTCTGCTACGATCCAGCACTCCTCCACCACTGCGCCCTTTCCCGCGCGGAATGTCTTCGCGGTAGGGGGAAGGTGGGGTGGCAAGCAAGGGGTGCTGTGTAAAAGGGGGGGGGGGGGCAGGAGCTACATTCATAAATTATGGATTTATGCACAATCGGCAACCACTCGCGTTGACCTTTTCTCCGCCATCGGGAACAGTGGCATCGGTGCACCTGCCAAGGCAGGCCCTCCGGAACCCACTACACACAGGAGTCTCCTAGACGTGTGCGTGTGTGTATGTGTGAACCAGCTTGCCTTGTGTGCCGTTTTGGTCCCCTTTTCCCCCTTTCTGTTCGCTCTCTTCCGGTTTACGACTTTTCCTTCGCAGTAGTAGAGCTGAACTGAACCCGAACCCGAACCGAACCGAAGGAAGGAAGGAAAATCCTTTTCCCCGGGTCTGGCCACTTCTATTTTTACGATTTTTCTCCCCTATATGTGGTGTGTGGGGATTGGGCTTTCGATTACGTACTAGCTTACCAGCAGCAGCAGCAGCAGGAGGAGGAGACGATGCGTGTAGTAGGTTAAAGTGGTAGAACCACGAATGGCTGGCTGGCTGGATGGCTGAGAAAGCAGCTTGTACTTGCCACATTCTCCGGGGTGATTCCCTGCGTGTGTGTGCTCGTTTGGGTGCTGCTGACGTTGTTGCATGTGTGAGGTCTGCGGTTTGCATACACACACACACATACACCGAGTCTAGTACATCAATAGGAGGGTTGATTTTATGAAGATTTTATGGAAAGTAGAAAACTTTCTTAAGCTTCCAGTCCTGATACCGCTATTGCTGCTGCTGCTGCTGCTGCTGCTGACGACGACGACTACCCAGAGATAGTACCCAAAGCCAAGTACCAGCCGTGTGTAAGCAATCGTTGAAAGTGAGTGAAATTGCAATTTGAGTATTGAAATTTCTCAATCTAATCCAAGGATATTTCATACTCCGGGGAGGGCGTAATCCAACTTCCACCTCAACTTACACCGTACCCCTTCTCCGAGGAGGAGGGAGAGAATCATTCCATCCATCCCGGGACCCTGGAGGAGTACATCCCATCCTCTGGTCTGGTTGCTGGTCTGGTGGACCAAAACCACAGAGTAGAGTAACTGACATCTCTCATCTATTAACGTCCCAAAACAACGGGAAACCGGTGGAGGAAGGGGGCTTACAGCAGAACTGCACTTCCTCGGTTCCTATTGCCTTGGACGACAGCTCACATCCTTGTCCTTGCCTAGGACCTTCTTCGGCTTCGGACCTGATCTTTCGGGTCGTCCTCGACTTCTCGACTTCTTACCTTGGTGCGAGGAGGAGGTGTTCTGGAGGACTGGAGGAGGTCTACTAACACCGTTATCCTGGTGGTGGTGGTGGTGGTGGTGGTGCTAGTGCTGGTAGTTCATTGCCTGCATCCTGCATGCTAATCCCACGATCCAGTAACACCAAACGACCGGACCCGGACGGAAGGTTCCCTGCTCTCGATTATGGAAATGTCGATGAAGCTTCTCGACGCGCCGAGAACAAGTCGCTTGACTTCGTCGACGGCGTAGAGTTATGGCCATCAGCCATCCTGCCTTTCCCTTCGCGTGTGGGGCGAACGAAACGAGACGAAATTGCTAAAACATTCATTCACCATTCAGTCTCTTTCACCATATACGGCGACGAAATTGGCGGCGCACGAATGGCGCACGGGGAACTCACAGTATGTGTTCGCTGTTTTATTGATATTTTGTCGCCAACAAGTCCCACGTTCAAGCCATTCGCCGTGGCCTGCGGTGATAGCGGATCCTTGGTAAAATCTGTTTGTATTGTATGTCTGCTGCTGCCTGATGCTGGTCCAAGGACAAGAGGCGTAGGGTAGTGCGACGTCATCGTCGTCGCCGACGTGATGGATTTGCCACATCCTCCATTTTGACCGAGCGACCACTCAGCAGTATTTGCCTCCTGTGGGTTTTGCTTTAAAATTAAAGTCCTGCTACTCCCCCGTCCTGACGCGAATGTCGCCAGATTTTTACAACATCATCAACCGCGCCGTGAGGAGGGGAGGAGAGGAGAACCGGAATGAAATCCCGGCATCCCGGAATGGTGTCATCGGGAGGACGATGACAACGACGACGATGAACAAGGCAATTCCCTCCGGGCATCGGTGACGTGCCTTTCGGCAGGGCCTCTCAGGTCGAAATCCCCCTGACGACGTGTATCGCTTGGAGAAGCAAGCAGCAGAAGAAGAAGAAGAAGTGGGAGGAATCCATCATCGAGCTGACGAGAGACACCCCTTCGTTTTAGGGTTTTCAATTTGCCGCACCACACACACACACACATCCAGAGAGGGGAGAATACAGGACATGGACACAGTGTTCTGTGTGGTCCTGCTGGATATATTGCTAGGGGATGATGACCGATGCCGGCTTTTTTCGGAGAGCGAGGTCCGGGAACAGGGTGGAGATGAATTTTCATTTTGATTTCCCGAGTGTTTGTGTACCTCTTGCCAATCCTACCTCCCTGAAAGGTTCGAAAAGAAAAAAAACGGTGGTGGACTGAACTTTTTCATCAGCCATCAGCTCTCGGGGATTATGGAATCGAGTAAACACCTGCACAAATCCAAAGCCCTCGCCTCGTGGTCGTCGCCTTCGTCGTCAATCTTCTGTGGAGCCTTCTGTGGAGATCCCGGGCTTCCTGTGGTCCCCATGTCCACACTTCTATCCTTTCCGCTCTCCTTCTCTCTGTCACTCTCGCCGGTGCCGAAAAGGGTTATTATTTCTGCTAATATTTACTGCAAATACCACATCCCTCATGTTGAAGGCCCAGAGCAAGAGCGCAGTAGTAGTAGTGGTAGTGGCAATCATATCTCCAGTGTTCCAGTGCTCCAGTGCCCGTGTACACTCCTCGTGCAGGACGAGA
>NC_064874.1:7655000-7662500 GCF_943734745.1 Anopheles darlingi | reverse complement strand
TACGGTTGACACATTCCTCGCTCCTTCTCCCACTGGACTTGCACGTACCAAAGACGTACGAGAAGAGTGTTGCAGCAGCAGCAGCAGCAGCGAGAGCCCTTTTTAGCGAAAGCTTCGCAGCTCTTTATATGCGACTCTTGGGAAGGGTGGGTTGTGAGCTGTGCTCCCCCCCATTCACGTCCTCCCATGTCATTCCGGGGTGAGAAGTGAGTCCGAGAAACATTTGTTTTGCGTGTGCGGTTGGTGCGGTTACCCCATGTGTGTGTGTGGGTCGTGGTGTGGAGGCAACAAAATAAAACACGGGATTTTGATGTTTTGTCCACTTTTGCGCCCAGGGCGGCCAGGGCCCAGGGCTCGCCTCGCCATTTCAATATCCACCACACTCGGAATGGGGCCCCATAATGCTGCTCAATTTGGATGCCTTTTTCGCCCATCGCATCGAGTGCGCAACGGAGAAAAGGAGCGCGGGCAACATTGTGTCATCATGTCCGATCATAGAAGCCCCGAGCAGCAGCAGCCCCAGCAACAGCAGTCAGAGCCTGCCTCGATGGTGACATGTAATGTGATGATCCATTGCCACCGACAGCAGCAGCATCCGAACCGGTCTGCAACCTGCGGTACTGCACACGAAGGATGCGCGTATTGGCATGGGGAGGGAGGGAGGGACCTGGAGGTATGGTTTGCTGGTCGTAAACAAGGTGATAACATTTCGTGCACACGTACGCGGATCCCACGGCCCAACTACTACTGCACACTACACACAAACTTGCTTCGATTTGTTTCTCGTTCGGTTTCGCTGTCCTTCTCCTCACGCTCGTCGCCAGTCGCTGCGTCTATGCGTCTCCACTCTAGCATCGGCAGCAGGCGACGGTGCGCAACAATGTCCGTGTCCCCGGGGCTCGTGTCGTTTCGATTTCGAATTTTGGGATTTTCCGAGCGCCACCCTGGAGTTGGGCTTTGTGCGCTGTTCGTGTGTGTGTGTGTCAATGCACATCGCACGTTCGCGCGTCGTTGGGATCGTCCGTCGGTTTTTGCGGGGAAAATCGGATGCACCAACGGGTTGGGTTCGCGCACTAACGCCCCAAAAACGGGCACAGCGGCAACCGAGAGCAAAAACACAGAACCGGCACCGTTTCTGGGGAAGCGAGTTTCATTGAAATAGAACATCTGGCTTCTTCCTTTTTTGCAAAGGGGGGGGCGAGGGAGCTTTCATCCCGCCAGCTGCATGCCCGTGACGATGGGTACCACAACCATCGCGCTCGGTACGCAAAGTGATACAAATGGTTTCGCGTTCGGTATGATCTTCTGGGTTCTGGGTTCTGGGTTTGTTTGTTTTTTTTTCGGGAGGATGCTAGCATCGCTGGCTTCTCCAGTTGTTTTCAATTCCACTTGCACATTTTCTTCGTTTTACTCTATTTTTCACTCCCCCCGAAAAGCGAGCAAGATTCTCGGCAACAGCGAGACTCCAATTGGCATGGCAATTTACGGCAACATGACAACTGATATTCTTACAGATTCCCTTGGCGTTAAATCCCGTTACCGTTACTGGAACACCGTCGGTAATCTGGCAGTTTCAATCTCGAGGGGGGAGGGGGGAGTTTGGTTCTGCAGCAGTCGTTCGCTCCGCTGACAGCGTTTTACATACACGCTTACACGATGAGCTTTTCAATTTCGTGCTGCATTTGTTGAGCAAGTTACTCCCGATGTGTGCGAGTGTGTGTGAACGACAGTAAATGTATGTGCGGTGTGCGCTCCTCGGTCGGTGTCTACTACTCATAAACGCTAATCCGATAAGCATGACCCTGTGAAACGTCGACCTGCGATGGAAACGGGAAGAAGTGTGCCAGGGCTACCGGCAGGGTTTCAAACAATATTGTTTATTTCACTTTATGCTGTCACTCAAAATTGAATCTGTGGCATCGTTGCCGCCGTTGCAGGTCGAGGTCTCAGGCAACCGTCGGCCGTGATGCATTTATGCAAAGGATTCGGAATTGAATTTGACGCGTTCTACAGTTTGTGATGGATGAAGTTGATATTTTCATAAATGAACATGACGGTTTTCGTTATCGTTTAGAGTGTTTTTTTTTTTCACAAGTTAAAATAGGTTTGTGCGGTTAGCGGCACTTGTTTCGGGGAAAATGTCAAAATAATGGAAGCTTCTGACTTATGCACCTTGATTCAAATGTTGGTCTTTTTTGAATTTCTGAGGAATTACTGTCGAGGAGTTTTGATTTAACTCAACTTGCTTACTATAAACAATGTTTTTGGTTAAATCTAGTGAGAATTTACGGCCAGCAACGTTGATTCATCGTTAAATATTATGAGTAAAGTCCATTAAATGTTCTTTATGTTGACTGTTTATCCATTTCTAAAATAACTTAATACAAGCTACTTTTAGCTGTCATATCGTATATTCTAGCACCTTAGGCTCCTGTCAAAAAGAAGACGATTGCTACGATCAACCGAGATACTTCTCTACTTATCTAGCTACCTGTTTTACCAAATGTTCACCGCTAGTATAACAAATAACCAAACATGTTCCCTTATTAATTCTTACTTCCCGCGTAGCATTAAGCACTAGCTTTGACCGCTCGTCGTACGCTCATGCGTCCGTCTTATTACAAAACACTTCCTCCAAGACATTACACAACCGACGGCGTGACGACAGCATCCTCTGCGGCATTGCGTGCGGCCATCGCGCAGTTACGAGTGTGACCATATTTTTTTTTTTTGGTTCGCCCGCGGTGGGGTGGTCCACTTCGCCCGCCCGCCCGCCCCATAACGATGCGCCACTCTCGCCACTAAATCACCATTACCCAGATAACAAGCTGGTGAATCCTCGGCGGGCAGCTTCCCAAATCTGATGATTTGTCTAAATTTAAATGAGGTCTCCGCCCGAGGCGCCTCCCGCTACTTGGTCGCCATCTGCATCTGTCGCTCCTTAAATAATAGTTTAATTTTTATCAAAAACCATGATTCAGTGTCCCCGGGGGACCCATTCCCGCCGGTTCCGGACCAGTACTGCCTCTCTCTCCCCAGGTCAGCATATCTTTAAGGCGGTCCTTGCTGAGATTTACCGCCCTTAGCTCTCACCAGGGCAGGTCCTGCTGCTGGTCCCGTGATGTGAGCGTTTGTATTTTGGAAAATTTACACCAAAATCAAGGCTGGCAGGCAGAGGCAGTCAGCCAGACAGACAGACGGATCGGATCGTATCGAGGCGCACCACGGAACAGTCGTTCGGTTTGTCCCGGTGGGCTGGCTGTGTAGACCGGGGAGGGCGTTGGAAAGATTTAAACCATTCCGGCCACGGGCGCACACCGCGACCGCCGGTGCCGCATACTGAGTAGTTTGAAACGGATCTCGCCAATTTCTCGCCAGCCCCTCGGCTCGTCATGATAAATCCAGAAACCGCGGCGCACGCTCGCTCGCTGGTCACACACACACACAGGATCATCAGGCAACAGCAAAAGCACAAAACACTCCGACAGAAAAAAAGGATTCCAAGTGATGCGTGTGCTGCCTGTGGTTGTTTTGAGGAGAGGGAGGTCCTGACGAGGTACTCCCACCCTCCCTCTGGGGAGGAGAGTTGCCTCTCTGATGCCGGTTTGATCTGTGGATTCCTTTTTCGGTTGCTTGCGTGCGTGCGCGCGCGCGAGGATCCTCGAGGGAGCCATAATTTAGTGCAGGCAACGCGCTTTCTCGCTTTATAACGCGGCCGCGCTGTGTACGCTGTGTACGCTGTGCCCCCGTCCGTATCCTGGCTTCCCGTGTTGCGGCTGATCCGCAAGATTTATCCTCTCGAGAGTAAGCTGCAAGCTGCCGCTGCTGCTGCTGCTTCAGACCCTTCAGGCTGAGATTCGCAAGTTGCAAGTTGCGAGAAACAAAACAAAAAAAGATTCCGGTAATTTCCGTGGAAGAACTCCACCAGCAGCACCAGTCATTGACTGGGCCTCAGATACAACAACAACAACAACAACATTGTTGTGTAGCGCATCCACGGGGCCGCGAGCCGCCACGGCTACCTTTTTGGCCGTCGCTTAAGTGCGAAGATAAATTGCATCAAGTAATTTCATTATTCCCACATTTAGCTTCCTCCACGAGCAACAGCAGCAGCAGCAGCAGCAACAGCACGACACAAGGCAACGCAAAAAGGCATCAGCAGCAGCAGCAAAGGAAAGCTCTCTTAGCTTCACCGCGGCGCTGCAGCAATGGTCCATAAATGATAGGTTCAAGTTGAAGCAGCAGCAGCAGCAGCAGCAGTGAGAAGAAGGTCTCTTAGGGAGGGGAGAGGGACCCCCGGCAGCATAATCACCACCGTCGTTTATGCACGGTTCATCAGCCACACGCCACCGCCACCGCCAACACCAACCAACAGAGACGGTGTAACCTTTACCGATAAATACCATCTCGCGGGGTGCAGGAGGAGGAGGACGAGCGGAAGATGCACTTCTCCTTCTCTCTCGTGGGGGAGACATGGTTCGTGTGGAGTGGAAACCCATCACTAATGGGCGCCATGAACCATCAAGCAGCCCGGTGCGCTGCGGTTAAGTCACATTTAGCCAGCGACGCGAGAGTTAGTTTTTCTAAAAAACCCACACACACACACTTCTTCAACGGACGGAGGACGACGGTGCCCCATTCTTAAGCCTTCAGCCATTTTGCCATCATCGTCGATGGTCCCTGAGCGCCTTCCATCCGCGTGATCGCGTAACGATATACACAACGCAAACCGCGAGGCGAACAGTTTCCCGGTTGCAGCAACAGCATCCCTCGGCTACTCGGCTTGAGTGATGCCGTTGGGTTGGGTTGGGTTGGGAGGGACCGAGGCAAGCCTCCCAATGGGAGGAAGGTGTTGCCCAGACTGGCCGCCCCGCCATGGGACGTACGCACGAACACCTTCGGGGCGCTTAAAAGGCGTGTGGACTGGTACGATGGATGGTCGTCGCGTTGCTGCTGCTGTTGCTGCTGTTGCCACTGTTGCTGCTGCTGCTAACGGTAGACGCGGCTTTGTTGCGTAACATTCCCGGGACAGTTGTGTGGCGCGTGAGTTGCATTTTTTTTGCCGTGTCTCTCTCTCTCTGCTCTCTCGGTCACCATAAGGGTCCCCTGGAAAGCAATTTAGAGGCGTTGAGAAGAGTGGCAGCGTAGCGTAGGGCGGAGTGTGCACCGCACTTACTCCCTCTCCTTCGCCACGATCAACCACGGTAGAGAGGTAGCGCTCGCACGCACGCATCGTCCAAACGTCCCGACCGTCGTGCCTAATCGCATCGGATCAGATCGAATTTCCATCATCTCTCTGTTCCTCGCTTCGCGCCTCAAACCGGGGAGGGTGTTTGAGGTGTTGTGCTGATGGGCCCCGATGGCGACAGCCAGCTTTTGTCCGTCGCCGCCACCGCCACCGCCGTCACCGTTGTTGTTGTTGTTGTTGTTGTCGATGGTTGCTTTTGCTGCCGCGTTTCTGTCAACGACGACGACGACGACGACGACGAAGGCTCGGTGGCGCTCGGTTTCGGACACATTAAAAAACCGTTTTGCCGCCGTTACCACGCCGCGTGCGCAACACTTTCACGAATTGCAGCAGCAGCAGCAACAGCAGCAGCAGCAACAGCAGCAGCAGCATCATCGGCAAACGGTTGAAGGGCCGCCGCATCCTTTTATGGGACCTAAAGGCACACGGTTGGTTTGCTGGTTGGATGAGGGTGGAGAGCGGAGGTTGCGGGAGAGAGAGCTTCTAACTAAATTGCTGTATTCGAGCCGCAAATTGATTAGTTTGGACTTGGCGGCGGGGCTGGAGATTTTGCTGGCAAGATAACGCCGCTGGCAGGAGCTGCTGATTGCTACAAATGATTTTCTAAAGTAAATTGCCGATCGATGAGCCCTCCTAATGTGCAGTTATGGCGTGCGTGCGTGCGTGTGTGTTCGCAAACTGTACCCAACTACTAATACGCTTCGTGGTAATTATATGGTGTAAGTAAATGAAATCGTTCCGCGCGTCGATCAAGTTTTATGGGCAAATTCATTTGCTAATATTGGCTGACATTTGAGCGCGCTTGAGGGTTGGTAAGGTAGGTCCAGATGGTCCAGAAGTCAAAGTGTTGCCCTAGCAACCAGTGCGTCATAGGTTCGAAACTCTAGTCACAAAATTGTTCGCATGCAAAAAAAGTATGTTTTATGTAATTAATTGCTGTTCGATAAATCGGAAGAGATCAAGCTACCATTGGATCCCATTTCTCGAATATACTTATTCCGATATACCGATGTATACATTTAGTGTATAGTTTGACGTATTATGAGCATTAAAATGAACATTAACCATGCTCACAGGATCTAGTGTGAATTTGACATTGAATTTAAAATATCCTCTTTAAGCCTTCTATCAGATTATTTCGAACAGCTTTATTACCTCTCACTGCCACTGGTTCTCAAGCCTCTTTTAATGTTTTTTTTTTATGGTGATCTGTTTGGCAAACATAAGTTATCGCTCTTGAAAATAAAAAACCCGACCACTCGACCACAGCAACTTGTTCCCGGAATCCATAATAGATATTGCGTCGCGATTTCAAAAAGTTGTGATACCATAAAATCATTGCATTTCGCCTCAAGTGGACAACAAACACGGTGCGAGCGTTTCGGTTGCGGGGTTTTACTTTCAAGTGGTGCTTGATTTACGGACCGCCAATCGGAACTGGGAAACGCTACTTCATGGCAGCACATGGCGGCACATGCTGCAAACCCGACGTGTAATCTCGATTTGCTGTCCAGCTTTCCCCATTTCTCACGCACATCTCACGAGATTCATTTACAAGTGCATCGCTGCCGCTTGGACCTGCCACGTCACATTTCCCACACATTGAACTTGCACTCGACACTAATCACTTGGTACATAAAATTCCATAAATGCTCCCCTCAGCTTCCACTCCACTACCTCTCTCTCTCTCCAGGCTCTCTCGCTCTGTCACAACAAATAGTGCGCAATTGACATATTTTGCATAACGCAGATTAACAACAAGATCGACGGGGGGCGGCGTGTGTGTGTGTGTGTGTGTAGCATAGTCCGTTGACTCATTCAATTACATGATCGCCACGCGTACTCAATGTATCCCTTTTGCGCGATGCTGTGCGATTTTCTGGACAACGACGACGACGACGACGAAGACGCTGATGATCATTCATCACTCATTCGCATCACACACACACTCGTCTCGTTTCGTCTCACCTTTCCCTCTCTCGAGCGCGTATTTTTAGCGAAGAAAAATGAATGACTTCACATAACTTCGCGCGCTCGCACACACTTACACACACACACACACTTATTGAACATAATTAATGACATCACCCCCTTTACCGTCGGAGTCATTTAGTACCCAAGGAGAGCGTCCACGACTGTTGCGACTCGGTCCCTCTCTCTCTCTATGCTCCATCCGGGAATGATCGATGGAAGAGCTGATTGTTGCTCAATCGTTTCGACCGCGCGCCGACCGCACCGGCGCATCATGGCCC
>NC_064874.1:7647500-7652500 GCF_943734745.1 Anopheles darlingi | reverse complement strand
ACTGGACCACAGGACGATGGGACCGCGGCCGCTGCCGAATCGCGACCAAACTGACCGACTATTGTTTGCTTGGTTCGTTGGTTCGTTGGTTGGTTGCTTGGATGGTTGACTGCCTGTTGACAGAAGCTCTGGCTCAACGACACTTAAACAGATCGCGAATGTTCGCGGGGAGAACGGCTGACACTTGACGAGTATTACCCGCAAACAGTTGACGTGCAGCACACAATGGGCAACAATGTTGGCTGGCTGGCTGGCTGGGCACTGTCCCTGGTCGTCGTCGATGATCGACGTGTTTGATATCGCGATCACGCCAAGCGATGGCGAGGCCACCACCGTGCGAGTTTGAATCGTATGAATCATCGTATCGATCGCGCGATTATCATGGCAATTGAATGCGGGAAGGGAGATAATCGATAGCGTCGTTGTCTGGCGTTTGGAATCGTCGTTTGTCGACAGCGATTTGCACGACAGCATCTTGCCAGAGCAAGAGAGCTGCCTAAGAATGATGGATTCTTCCGTGCGAGGGCAGCTTATCCGGTTAATATGCTGATCGAGGCAATGTGTGTCTGTTTTGTATGTATGTCAGCATATTATATCTTTTTGCTCTTGTTTCGCTTATTCTTTGTTTATGAAAGATTCACTTCATTACTTATTGTTTCTGTTTCCGTTCGATATATGCTTTGCTTTTTCTTCTTATTTTAAACATTTTTTTATGTTTTCATGTTTTCCTTATCTAGTTCGCATAACCATTGTCTAATAATTGTTTTTAACAATCCTGAGCCAAAGTTATTATAATTTCGATGTTCATAAAACTATCGTTCAACCTTATCCCAAATAATCATTTATGATCTTTTCTTCTTCGTATGAAAGATTTTATTGCATCGTGTTGTAGCACCAGTTGCTTTTAAATTTTAGGGAACAAATTCCATTAATCTCTTTTTTCAAAATTTTATTTTCCATTTGTTGCCTTTCGTTATGTTATCAATGCGATAGCTTTTAAACTATTCCAAATTCCCACGAGTTTCAACAAGCTAATAACAGACGACGAATCATTCAACTGAAACGAAACAAATCGTTGGCTCGTATGCAATTTAATAAGTATCGCTTGAAACCTCCCCAGGGCAAACGAGTTACTCCGTATCAATCGCGCCCGATCGGTCTATCGATCAATTAAACCGCAACAAATCTGAAACCTTACTTCTACACCCGGCTGGTGCTTCTATTGTTTGTCGCACGAATGTCACCACACTTTCAGCGCGGTTCGCGACTATGTCACCACGACTGACACTTGACAGGCTCGATCGGTCTCGATTGCTCGCTGTATAGGCAGGCCCCCTTCTAGTCAGCCCAATCCTCCTAGTCCTTCTCAGCGTCAGTGGCGTTAGAGATTGGCATGCGATCAAGCGCCGCCGCAATTCGATCGCGCCGCCATCTCGATATTTCGTGACACCACCACCTCTTGGATGGTGACGCGGTCTCGGTTCCCCACCGGGAGAGACCTCCCTGCTTCACTAATGCGGTCACACGAAAGCCGATTGCTCGGAAAAGGGAAAACCAGTGGAGTGGACACCGGAGGTTAATAAATAAAGTAAAATGATAAATAACGCGCTTCGATGCACTAATCCCTCCGGTCCCTCGCGATCGATTCGTGGGGTGGCAGAAAGAATGGAAGGGAAGGGAAGGGAGGGGCGGGGTCTTCCACGTAGAAAGCGACACCGCGTGTTGGACAGTCCAACACGAAACAACCGCAAGCACTACGACAGCAACGACAAAAACTAAACCGGACAAAAAAAAAAGGTGACCAAAGGAAAAGAGAAGTAACGTATTAAACGATTAAACTATATACTTTCGAACTTGGAATGGCTTCTCGATCCGAGGAGGGTGGTTGGAAGTGGGGCCTATTAGCGCACAAGCGCGGTGCGCAGCGGAGAGAAACAATTGCAAAGCGATTAGTCGTGCAATTTACGTATCAATTAGCCTTCCTCCCCTTTTCGCGATGCCAGCGTGCAAGCGAGCGAGTGAGCGAGTGAGCGAGCTGCGCAGAACCGGGATCGGCGCGCGATGTCGTGCCCTCGACATCCACCACCACACCAGCCAGCTCCGTGGTCCCGGTCCCCGGAGAACACAGCGCCAACGCGGCACAAATGACTCTCGCCTCGTCTCACCGCGCTGAAGAAGCGGTGCGCCTCCGGCGGCCAACAGAAGAAGGGGCTGAAGGGGGTGTGGTGGCGGCATAAATATCTCACTTTTAGGTTAAGCTTTTTGGCATGCGCATTTCGTCTGCGCCGCGCCATCCTTCTCCATTCTCGCCGAAGGGGGTTAATAACAGCGACGCCCGGGACTCACTCGGGTGGGGCAAGGAAGGAAAGATGGAAGGGAGAGGAGGAAAGATCGTGAGGCAGGAATTCCTTCCCTTCACGCCACGACTGCTCCGATCGGACGGAGCGTCTGTATTCCAGTTAGTAACGACGGAGTAGGCACTGGTCGTATTCTTGGTGTTTATAGCGCCAGATCGAGCTAGAGAGCGAGCGGCAAGAAAGCATGAAAGGAAATCGAAAATGTGCGCCGGCACCGGCCAACATCACCGAGACGACCGACCGACCGACCGACCGACCAAGACGAAGACGACATACGTATGTATAAATATGTTTATAGCTGGGCGTGCGGTTTGTGATGTACAGCACAAGAGAGAAGAAAGAACGAAGCCGCCACAACCGCAAGCCGCGACCGTGGCTCTCGACCTCAGCCTCAGCCTCAGCCGCTCTGCTTGGCCTTGTGGTTACACGGCTGGTGGCGTCGATCCATGATCCTCTACACAGTGCGATGTGTCCCCTTTTGCGTTGAGAAATCCCCTTAAAAGTCGATCCGACCAAAAACCGCTTCGACCGCTCCCCGGATGTTCCCCCTCCCAGGTGCGGTCTGCGGCTTGGGGTCTGACTCTCGGGAGGGGTGCGTTAAGGAAGGGCAAGAGCCCGGGGATAAAGAAACGGGGGGGAAATTGTGTGATATTGATTGGTCACGATTTAATAAATATTTTTAATTTTTTCTCATTCTTTCTTTCTTCCTTCTTTCTTTCTTTTTCCGGCACGCTCTACCTTTGCTCTGGGACGACGACAACGACGATGGCGACTTGCAGTGGACAAGCCGGCGTCTTCGTAGGGCTCGCCACGAGAAACGATGCAGCATCGGCAGCAGCAGGAGCAACAGCAGCAACAACAGCAGCATTACGACTATCACGCCGGACGATCAGAAGCAGAGCTGCGGCAACTGCAACCGAAGAATCATCAGCAGGAGCAGCAGCAGCAGCAGCATCATCATTATCGTGGTCGACAGTGTCGTGACCGGAGCGTGCTCGATCGCCAATAAGCTCGCTCGTCCGTCCGTCCGTCCGACCGACCGTCAGTCCGTGCCTCGTGCGGGTTTGGGGACGGTTTTTGGTACGGCGCTGACACTGACATGGCAGTGATGGTCAGCTTCGATCAGCGGGCTCGATCATCAGCATCATCGTGGGTCCGGCGTTCGTGCTCGCTACAGTAGCAGCACACTATACGCAAACGAACCCTCAATTTGGTGGTTTCGGGGATCGATCTTACGACGGTGGACAGCAGCAACAGCAGCAGCTGCTGCTACTCCACGACAAGACAACCGTAGACCGCCGACGGGTCGAAAACGGATGCAAACGAGCATCGGTAGCAGCGGAAGGATCAAAAACGGAAACGATGGAGAAGGTAGCGACGACGGCGACGAGCCTGGGAGAGGTTCGACGACAGCGAAGAGGAGAAGGCCACCAGTGGCGCAAGCGGCATGAAGCGAGAAGGAGAGCAACAGTAGAAGAAGTCACTAACGCAGCAAATCATGAGGAGAAGACGATGAGGATCGGCGATCACTGTGAGCCACTGAGGCTTCAGGAAGAGGAGAAGAAGCAGAAGGAGAAGGAGGACTCAAGTTCCTGTAGGACACCGCAGCGTAGCGAGCGGATACCATCGATCGAGGAAGGCGAATCACCGATCGCCATCCGGTGGAGCAACGTTGGTAGTAGTAGTAGTAGGATAGCATCGATCGAAACCGATCGATCGCACGTCATCGGTGATGGCGATCGGTGGTGGTGGTGGTTGGGCCTGTGGAGTAGAAGAGGATCTCTGGGTGAGGTCAATGACACCGGCACTCCTCCCGCCCACTCCTGTCGACGGAAAGAAACCGTATCGTTTAGGAGATCATCCTATTCCCACTGGACGAACGCGAACCGATGGCTTACCGCCCTGCTGATCGCAACGATCGTACTGCTTGGACCGCTTGGGACGGTCGGTGCCGTCGCACCCAAGTACGAGACGGCGTACGCCTGCGAAGGCAAAACACTGATGATCGAGTGCGAGAACGGGGATCTCATTAATCTGATCCGAGCGAACTACGGTCGGTTCTCGATCACGATCTGCAACGATCACGGTAACGTCGATTGGAGCGTCAACTGTATGTCACCGAAGAGTTTACGCGTGCTACACTCCAAGTGTGCGCAAAAGCAAAACTGCTCCGTGCTAGCATCGACCACCATGTTCGGTGACCCGTGCCCGGGGACACACAAGTACCTCGAGGCGCACTATCAGTGCGTTTCGGCGGCACAATCATCGACGACGACGAACCGGCCATCGCCACCGTGGCTCAAGACATCGCAACCGATCGTCTGGAGTACATCGACCGTACGGAATCCGGTGCTGAGTCGGTTGAACATTACGCAGCACTCACCGTACGGTGGGGCCGTCACTACGCCGATGGTCGGTGTAACGGTGGCCGCCGTTTCGACGTCGGGCGTAACAGCACGACCACCCGGTATCGGTGGTAAGCTGCCAGGCGGTCAAGCGCTGCTTCCGCGCGGCAACGGTGGCGGCAGTGACCAGCAACAGCATCCAGCATCGGCCGGAGGCACGAACGGTGGCCAGACTACAGCGTTCCGGAACAAGGGTTTCGAGAACAAGAGCGTCAACGATGATCTGGCCATCATCAAG
>NC_064874.1:7637500-7642500 GCF_943734745.1 Anopheles darlingi | reverse complement strand
TGTATAAAAAAAAGATCGACCCAATCACGCCCGTAAGATAAGGCAGGCAGGCAGGCAGGCAGGAGGGAAAAAGGGATTATCCTTTAGTCCCCTGACTACCCCCCTCCTCCCCCCCCCCCCTGTGAACTAGAAGCGGAAGCGGAATCATCGCCGGATCACCGCGTTGTTTTGTGAACGACGAAGAGAAGTAGTCGGAGGACGAAATGGACGAAAAGAAATAAAATGGAAAATGAAACAAAAAAACCCAAGGAAAAAACAAAAATCTCAATCCATCCCTTCCACCTACTCCAAATTCTACTCAACCCCTTTCGAATGAATCATTTTAAACAAAGAAAAGCGCGGTGCCGGAATCTTTTCCGGAACCCCCCCCACCAGGAACACTCGGTAGGACGACAAAAAAAAAAACCCAGAAAATGGCGAAGGAAAAGAAGAGTGAAAAATCGGAATTTCCATCGAACAGACAAAGCAGCAGCAGCAGCGGCGCACCGGACACACACACACCGGGAGTTGCGCCGCCCGGAATTGCACCGGTTCTCACGGAATGGAATTGAAAAATGTGGAAAATAACAAATAATTCAACGGCAGGCAGCAGGCAGCCTCTCCATCTCCGACGTCTACTTGTCCTGGCCTCTTCTACTGCACCTCCTCCTCCTTCCGCTGGCGGTGGCGCTCCACCGCCTCGCCACCGCCGCTGCCCGCGAGTGGTCAGAATTCAATCTGCAGCAGCGCCATGGTGGCCAGATAGTGGTGGCGGCAGCGCACGAGAAAGACGATTTGAAGAAGAAACAGAGGACGCCAGAGAGCGGCTTCATCGACAACATCGTCTTCCTCCTGAGGCACCCGGAACGAATCGTTATGCGGGTAATGATCAATTCTCGAGATGAGTCATTTAGGGTGAAGATAAAGGAATGGAGGACGGGAGGGGGAACAGCGGTGGCCAGTGGAGGTGGCGCGAGCATCAGCGAGGAAAGCTCATTAACACGCTCTCTGTTCTTCATCCGCCCAGAACGACGACGACCACCACCATCGCCTTACGCGGCTGGTCTGGCGGCAAACCGAGACGAATCCTGGCTCTCTATCGGATTCTTTTTTTTTCTCCCGTTTTTTTGTTGTTTTTGTTGCTGTTTTTGTTGCTGCTGCTGCTGCTCCAGCACTCATTCGTTCGTTCGCTGCGTTTTAACATCCTTCTCCTCCTGTTCCTCCTCCGTCTCCTTCATTCTGGCCACTCTCTCGACGTCGTCTCCACCCTTAATGGCCTTTATTTTATGGAGTCGAAGGGGGGAGAGGGAGGGATGAGGGACCTGTGGTGGGTCGGCCCGGGGTGCCAGGGTGAAGGTGGTGGTCGAACGCCGGCGGAGGACCGTGCGGCCCATGGCGGTAACGGTAGCAATTTATAAATGTTTCATAAAAGTCAATCGTTCGGAAAAGCTTTATTTTCCTAACGGCTTTCGAAACGATCGCACTTTCACCTCTCCACCTTCGCGTGCACCTTCCCCGACCCTCTCTCTGCCGGCGCTGGGTGACAGGCATCTGCCCCACTTGCAGCAGCAGCATTCCAGCATCTTCATTGTTGCCGCGCGGCCGGACACCAGCACACGGGGAATCGTCGCGCGCGCTGTCGAGTCGAGTGAGGTCGAGCGAGACACGTTTTCGGTTCAGAAGTGGTTTGCTTTCATCGAGTAGGCATCAGCAGAGCAGTTTTCTTTCCCCCGGTAGGCCGGGCCGGTTGACGACGAGCGTAGCAGGAGGTGAGGATGAAAAGGTCCAGCAACAATTGTCTGCAGGACTGGGTGGGAGAAAGGGGAGCGAAGAATCCCCGGATCCGGAATCGGACGTCGATTTTTCATCCCCTGACCCTAAACAGGTGACCGAAGGAATGGCGGAAATCCTTCCCCCCAAAAAAAGGGGACGCACACACACACACACATACGCTCCTCGCAAGAGAGGGAAGGCGATTGACCCCCCCCCCCCCCCGGGCCAGTATCGACAACCGACCTGACGATTACCTCCCCCTCCCCCCTAGGATTGTGGCTTTTATTGGCGTATGTGGCTCCTCCATCTCCATCGACCAACCGAGTAATGTCCGGTCAGCGGTTGTCAGCGTTGTCGTTGTGGTTGTGTGTGTTCGAAACTTCCTCAAGCTAGTAAGCGGCCCTTTTCCTGGCCTACTCCTCCGTGGTGTACGTGCTGCAACCATCATACTGCTTTTGGGTGCAGGCAGGGGGAAAATACTAAACATATGCTTCTGGATTACTTTTGCGTCAAAACAGAAAAAGGGCACCCGGGCATCCCAGTAGGCTGGGATTTGCTTGATTTGGTCTGGGGAAAATAGTAACTTGGTGAGAGGCGACTCACTAGCAGAAGGCCTCTTCTTCGCGTGAAGTATCGGATGGATACGGAGGACAGTTTTGAGTGTCGACCCTCCGAGAAGGACGAAAATGGGACTTTATCTGACATACGCACGGTCGGTCGGCAATACTGTCAAGTCCGCACCTCGGAGACCGGGAACTCTATTAGGAAATGTCCCAAAGCACAGGATTCTTTTTCGGAATTTCAACTCGGGAATGTGTGAGAAATTGGTGAAAAGCGTTGCAACGAGACGAGTGCCATGGTGTTGTGTAGTAACATGTATTGCGACTCTGCGCTAAAGGCTCTAGCAAATTAGGTCAGACCAAACAGAGAGACCTGGAAGCGAAGGGATTGAAAGAACTGGAATTTCGAAATGAAATGAGGATCTCCTTTCAGATCTCTCCTTTATATTCTCCAAGGCTGACTCTCTGTGATGGAAATAGTATATCGAACAAAGGAAGCTGGGAATAGACACTGCACAGAATAGTATTTCATTCCTAGAACCGCTCCAAGGGCTCCGAACATCTATGATGATCAACTGTGGTTTCGACTGTGGTTGGTACCGTTCCGTAACTCATTCAGCAGACATACAAGACTTGGGTTTCAACTTTAATCCTCCGATCTGTTTCCCTCCAGGAACTGCACCTTAATAATGGTAGGCCCATTTCTTACCAACCAAGGCTGGTAGGCCTGTCTGTATCAGCAGCCGAGCCACGAACGCAACACTTCCCTCTGAGTCCACCATTCATCGTACCGAGAAATGAATATCACTCCGACAGGTCCTTCAACGAGCGAAATGTGAACCTCAGCTCTAACTAAGAACGAGAACGGAGAGGTTTCTGGTTCAATATTTTCATGCCGCACCTCACTCATCAGTCCTTCCTTCCTCACCAACCAAAATATCAATTCGAACTCCCTCTCGAGCGACGCAGCAGCACCAGCAGCATCAAATCCTTTTCCCCAGTCCGTCGTCCTCCCAGGGGGTTCTCTCTCTCTCTCTCTCTCTCTCTCGAAATAATGTCCAACCATCCCTCTTGACGCCTGTTCCGACGATGTATCAGTTCGGTTCGGGGGGCGCTAGAGCAGGCGGAATGTGTCCATCGCCCCTTGTCCCGGTGGTGCCGGGAATCTGCACACCAGCAAAACCCCATCCCTCTCCAATCGTTTAAGGATCGATTGTTTAGCTAAAAAGGCTCAAGAAAAGGACACATTGGGGTTGGCTCGCACTGAGTGGACCCGTTGGTGGTGGTGGGTAAGGACCATTTTCCCGAGGCTGGAAATGGATGTCCAATTTGTTGTTCGCAATTCGAGCACCACCACCACCACCACCAGATGGGCTTTTCCTCGGTGTGTAGGGGCCGAGCGAGGGGAGGGAGGTGGGGGAATTTCTGTAATGTTTTTCTCCCGCTGGCATGTTTCATGTTCCAGCAGTGGCTGGCTGGCTGGCTGCCGTTGGAGAGTTTTCGGCAAAATTTATCGCTCGACGCCTCAACTCGAAAACTTTTTCTCCTTCGCCCTTCATGCTCCTGCTAGTCCCCTAACCTCCACTAAGCTGCTCGGTGTTCGGTGACCTGGTCACCGGAATTCCAGGTAACACAGTACCGGCGACCAGGGGGGAGGTGGACGAAGCACACCTCAACGATAATATTTGTAGCCAATCGTTGTAGCTCCTGCTGCTGGTGTTATTGTTTTTCTTCTTCTCGAATTGAGTTTCTCCGGCGAGGCGATGGTTTTCTGCTGCTGGCTGTTTGTTTCCAGCACACAAACAGACACACAGACGCACAGACACACTCACACAGACACACACACACACGGGCAAACACGGTAGCTACGAACATTCCGATCGTTTTGCGCTGGAACGCATCGTTGGAAAAGGAAAACGTTTTCCGCGCAAACGAAAGCGTTATCCTTTCCACGTCGACGTCGACGACGACAACGACGACAACGCCGTTCTTGGTTTCTTGGTTCGCCAAGCAAAAACGTCTTAATCGGTGCTTATCGTTGCCGTCTTCGAATCGATCCGATGCCGGTCCACGGAGGACACGGCTGCTGGTGGTGGTGATGGTGGTGGGTGACGCGACCGAAATCGCTCCTTTCCATAATTGAAACATCAATAGATCGGTCCTCCTAGACCCCCCCACCACCGCCCAGGCAATGGCAAGATTAGATGACCGAAACCGGATGAGGATACGGTTGCCGTCCGTCCGTCCGTCCGTCCGAAGACAAAGCGGAAAAGCTTCCTTCACCACTACCACCATCTAATGCCCACGAATATCCCTCTGGTTCTGGGTGGTTGATTCAGTTTTGAGATTTTCCACCACCACCACCACCACCACCACCACCACCACCACCACCACTACCGTCGTCGCCACCGAGACCAACGTGGAGAGCGGATTTGCCTTCACAACCGTTAAGCTGATTGTTGCTGATTGCCGTCGTCGTCGTCGGTTGTCGGTGAACGGTGGTGCCGAAGGTGGTCTGGTGTACGGTAAGGGGGGAGGGTCCGCTTATGGGACTTTTCGCAGCCCCTTAGCCTCCGGAACGGTGCCTGTGGCGCTACGTTTCGTTGTGTGGGACTCGTTGATGAAATCAAAATGCGGGACAGGTTATCGGATTAATGGAGAATTTGTTGGGTCGCATACCCCTGTAGG
>NC_064874.1:7627500-7632500 GCF_943734745.1 Anopheles darlingi | reverse complement strand
TTTTCCGGTCCACCGGTGCACGTTTGCACGTTCTTGTTGTTTGGGCGAAGGGGGTTCGCTTCCATTTCCATGGATCGCGCACGGTCAACTCCCGAGTAACTGCAGCAACTGCGTCCATTTTGTCCACTGTCCAACTGTCCGTGGAAGATTGGACGGAACGGGACGGTCAATTCTCTATTAAATTCACAGCCGGTGGAGACCGCTCCGAGTTTGTATATACCTGTACTGCCCCCGGGTTGTCCGGGTGTAGTGGGAAGTGCGTCCAGAACTCATCTTTTTGAAAAACCCCCCGGAAGGAGTGCCCGGAATACTAATGTGAACCCTTCGACCTCTCGACCGGCGGTGGCCGGTATTTCACTATTTCCAAAAGAGGGGATTTGGAGAAACAATATAACCTCATGCGAGGGGAGTTGTCCGCAGTATTCCGCCCTGACTCCCGAGAAGTCCTCAGTTCCTACCTCCTCTATAGCGCTCTTTATCTGGTTAGAGACTGCACGGTCGGGACTAGGTACGTGGAGATCCAGATGATGTTGACTTGTTTTGAGACTTTTGCGGGACTTTCGTCGTCCGTCATTTCCGAGACCCGAAATTCGATCCCCGTTCGTAACGTAACGCCACATGAACCTGTTGATGATGATGACGATGATGATAATGGTGAAATGGCCGAAAAGCGCAATCCGTGTGGCTCGGAAGTCTGCGTCCAATTCGATTAGCTTACTGCTGGTGCTACTGATGCTGCTACTGCTACGAGTGCTGCTGCAGCATTACGCCATTGTCGGGATTTATGGCATTTGTTTCGACGTCAGTAGGTCACCGTTGGCCATAATAAGAGCGAACGCTGCTCCCCGCAATAACCAAAAAACAAAACAGAAACAGAAACAGATCATCGGACGAGAGAAACTCGTCCTCCGAAATCCAGGTGACTCCATTGTGTGGCTCTTGCGTCCGGGCGGTCTCTTCGTAGATAAAATCGAATCTCCGCATTTCCGCTGGACGTCTCCTGCGGACGGTTCTGACGATTGACAACCTTTTGCCCGTCAGTTTGACCGTTCGTCCGTCTGTCCGTCCGTTCGTTCGTTCGTTCGTGTGTTCCTTGGCTTAAAAATTCATTGCGAACACCGAAACCAAAGCCCAAAAACCGCAACGGGCATATACGTACGTGGGGTAGTACGTAGTACGACCTGACAGTTGACAAGCCGTGACGACCCCGCACCCACCAGGCGACATAACCTCACATACGCGCGCACACGGAGCCCCTTTGCGGAATCTGTTCCGCCTTTGAGGTTATGCAAATATCGTTTGACCGGCAAAAAGAAAGTCACCACGATCCGTACCCGGTCGGTCTGGGGACAAAAGGGAACTCCCCAGTGCACCCCGTCCGGTGGTCTCGCTGTGTGTGTGTGTGTGTGTGCGTGTGTTGTGGAGCTGCTGAATCCAACCATTTGTGCTGAATCGAGCTCGGTGAGATTGGCTGCTTCGGAGCAGCAGCAGCAGGAAGCAGAATGTCGCGACGAATGCACACGCGTGTCTTGTGAGCACAATGAGCCGGCCCCCCCACATCGGGACGGAAGAAGGCAGAGGGGAGGAAAGGAAGGAAGGTGGGAAAAATTGAAAACTAATCCAATCAGCATTTTTCATCTCGCTGTCCCCCGCTCGCTGCTGGCGGCCCTGGACCGCCCCGAAAACCCGAGACCGAATCGAAAAAGGAAGGGATTAGTTGGGGCTTTCGGGACATTCCCGAAGGTTTCAGGGCACAGGCCACAATGGGGCGGAGAGAGAGAGAGAGAGAAAAAAAGTGGGATTTTCCATCCTTTTATTACCGTCGCTCGATGTCGCTCTTGTTACAGACTCTCCGGCCAGGCTCTGGCCGGATGCTGAATAGCTGATACGCCAACGCCCGGGGCCTTTAATGGTGTCACTAATGTCCGGAGCGTATTATCGTGTTCTTTCCTTCGACCAGGACATGCAGAATCGAGCTTCAATCAGAATGCAGCATCAGCACCTTGACGACCTTGCAGCAGCTTGCAGCAGGAGCAGCAGCACTACTAGAAGCACTTCTCACACCTTGCACCCTTGCTCTAAACTCATTATTAAATGTCGTGTAATGGTACGCTTTAAAGGCTTAACCTCCCCCGGCCGTCCGCCAGGTTGCTGCAAAACGGAACTCCTAACGCAGACCACCTCCCGTAAGGCGCACGATTGCCCCCCCCCCCCGGGTTCTCCGCGAGTAATAAAATATTTCATTTTGCGGTTCCGACCGATCTGCTGCCGCTCTCCGCTTTTTAAGAGGACATGAAGAGATATTATCCAGGAGCAGGCACAGAGAGAGAGAGAGAGCCCAGCGCTCAGTAACTGGCCAAGAACTGGGCTTGGCAAGAGAGTCCTTTTTGCGACGAACTAAAGCATCATATGGAGGGTGCTGCTGCTGCTGCATTGAACTGCAATGGAATGAGCACGCCCGGGCCTTCGGAAGAAGCAGATGGAATGCAGTAGCAGCGGCACTGGCAGCGATCCTGGTATGGCTATTCTATCCGCATAGTTCCCGGGGTGGCCTCTCCGAAAGGTGAAACCATTTGTTTCTATCAAATGGCAGCAGCTCGAACGTTGCAGCAGCTACTGCTCTTCCGTGGTGTTCCGGCCCGGCCAGGCCCGGCCCGGTCACTGCAATTCGGCTGGTGAACGGAATGAAGAAATTAGTAGATTGGCCCCGGGATTAGCATGAAATGCTGGCACTGGCATACCGGTTCTCTGGTCTGGTCTGGCTCTGGTTCTGGGTATGAGAATGTGCCGGCGATAGCGATTTGCTTCGGCATTTGTATCGCCGTAAGTTAAGATGGGCATAGCACCCATTCCTCCCTACCCCGGGAGTCGCCGGGACTCGCACTCGGAGCACTCGGGCTTCTTCCCCCTCCCCCACCCCGCCGCTTCCGACAAAAAGGAGGGATTAATCCATCCATCCAATCCTATCCATTACATTACCGAGCGTATTCCGGATCGGCCACTCGACTCGCATCGCAGTCGCTATCGCCCTCGAGAGGGTGCTTCCGAGTAAAACCCATCCTCCTACTCCTCCTACTCCTCCTTCTCGTTCTCCTCCTTCCTTCTGTGCCGTCTGTCTGGGCTCTCCCTAATGGCCATTTGATACCAGCACCACCGACGAGCCATCGACGAGCCGGCCGGGGGGGGCCGACGGGCAGAATCGAGATGCTATATACACCACCCCCTCCCTCCATCCCCTTCTTCCGGGGGGGAGAGGGGACAGTAGATGGGGTCGTGTTCTATACCGCGCTATACAATGCGATTGCGAGTGTAATCGAGCGAAATAGAACAGGAAACAGTAATGTAAGCCAAACCAACATGATCCGTCGCTTTGCGCTTCCGTCCTCGTCCTCGTCGTCGTCCTCGTCGTCGTCCTCGTGCCGGTCATGTCCTTCGTACCACGGGAAAATGGCGTTGTTGCAGTAGGCAACCGTTCGCAGCAACATATTTGTGAGGTTATGTCAATGTTGCGGAAACCCCAGAGAGTCCTGCGATGCGATGCGATTCGATGCGCCGCTCGCCGCCGCTTCCTTCTCGCAACTCGTTTTATTGCTTTATTGCGGGAGGAGGCGCTGCTGGTGGTGGATCCTGCCTGCTGCTGGGCCGATCGGAACTCGGAAGCCCGAAATTGAGTTTTGAGTTTTAAAAGGAAAATAAAAGAACGGAACGGAAAAAAAGACCGGATGCACACACACAAACACACACACGTGCGCGCGCCCCGGTTCACCGGTTTCTGAGGTTATGTGTTATCTATTTTTAAGGGATTGTTGTTCAAAGGGAGTGAGAAACAGAAACGATTCGCTGGCCATCTAGTAGCCAGGGTTAAACGGTTACCGGGACCTGCTGCTGCTGAACGTTTTGCTGATCTCTGTTGGATCTCCCGTTTATTTTTTAATGTCCCTGTCTACCCGCTCCCGGGTATCGTAGCCAGGAGTATCCGCGAGGAGGAGCGCGATTGAACCAGTAAATTCCACTGTTTCCCCCAAGTAACCTGCGGCGCTCTAATTTCCGAATAACAGGCACCATAGCAACCATGGCGGATCGTTAGCAACGTAGGCAACGACTGGGATGAAGGAACGGGTTGTCGATGGGCACCTGACCTGGTAGATGACGGTGCAAATGGACATCCGGGACGTGTCGAAGGGAAATCGACGATACTGGGCGGTGTGGAAACAAAGTTTCCTTCTCGAGATCGTCAAAAGCCCATTTCGATGCCGGCGGTGCCGAGACCGAGAGATGAGAGAGAGAAAGAGAGCTGCTTAACGTGCCAATTTCCATTTCCATTTCCACGTTAATGGCCTTTTTCCCTTTTCTGGCTCTTTTTTTGCTTTGCTTTGCTTTGGCCCCAGCAACACCTTTACCTTGCAAATTTCTTTTCGAATTTCTTTCCGATACTCCAACAACATCCAGCCTTCAGAGGCTACCTACCTCTTATCTCGCTCCCTCTCTCTCTCTTCCACGCCACACAGTTTCCTGCTACTTCCGGATTCCGTATTGACGTAGAAAGGTCAAGAAGGCAAAACTCTTCCTTTCCTCAGCGGCCGGGGGGAATGCTGTGCGGATCGATCGATATGGAGATTGATGCCAGTCGGACTGACTTTTGGCCAGTGGTCCGGGCATCGATCGGACATAGATAGAGAGTGCCGCGCGTGTGTGTGTGTGTCTGTTTCGGTCAGTAAGGAACTAGAAGATGGACAAGACACTCCACAGGGACCACACCGGACCCGGGGATTGGTCGTACTATCCCTTTCCCCCCCAAAAAAAGGCTCCTGCTTCCTGCTCCTGCTGCTAATCCCCAAAACCACAACCGATACTGATTGCCGGCGCACACACACACACACAACAAGCATTGGCACGTGTGGTCATGAGGACGAGCGTGTGATGTAGCGACATGATGACCGGACATGACTGGCCGGTAGTAGTAGTCGTGGTTCTCTCCTGTCCCTCACCACCTCCGCGTG